>NC_142010.1:64025797-64180361 GCF_049901735.1 Notechis scutatus
AAGCAGCCAAAAAAAATCTAGATTCTTTCCAAAAGTAGAAAACCAGCTTTTAAAACTCTCTCATGCTTCTATTGTGGGTGGAATACTGAAGTAAGCATGTTCCTCCTGAAGTTATTTTTTTTTAAATTGGCAGATTGACTGCCCATCCTCTACCACAGTGGTCCCCAACCTTTTTATGCCGCGGCCGGACCGGCATCAGCTGGCGCCGCGCCCGGTGCCCGGCATCAGCTGGGCGCGCCATCTTTGTTTTTGATGAAAAAGTGCTTCCAGTGAGCTCACCGGAAGCACTTTTCATCAAACACAAGATGGCAGCCAGCTGGCTTCCAACGGCCCGTAGGGATTGTTCCACGGACCGGTGCAGTCCGCGGACCGGGTGGTTGGGGACCCCTGCTCTACCATGCTCCCTGCCTCCAGGTTCACATTTCACACTCACTCAACCAGCAGTAATAGATTCCTGAAAGTGGTTATGATTTGCAATTGGTGCAGACAAAACAAAGGAAAGCAGGCTGGCTTTATATGCACTGGCTATGGCTTGCAAGTTGAGGGAGTCGTGCCTGGCAAGGCTCAGAAGCAACATTAAGGGTTTCTCAAGGATGACGAAGGGAAAGCAAGGCAATGGGAGGCTAAGAAAATGGACCACAAATTAGATCATTCGTCAGAAATGTTAGAATTATCAAAAGTGAAAACTAGATAATGAAACTAGAAGACATCTGGTACAAATGGATAAACAATAGAAACCAGCGAGTAAATAAATAAGGAAGGAATACTATAAAGAGGTAAAAGTAATAACCAGATATATGAAATAAGTATTAGAATAATATTTGATATATAAGCACCGTCTAATTAATGTGTAATGTGTATAGTGTTTTTTGTTTTTAACAAAATGTTTTGTATTTTATATTTTGTATTTATCTTTTTAATATTTAATAAAGATTTTGTTTAATAAAAAAAGAAAGACACTAAAAGACATGAAAAAAAGCGAAAGTTCGTGTGATGCCTTCTTCGGATGCTTCCCCAGATGTTAGTTCAGACAAGGAAGAGCAGGATCCAGGGTTGTTGGTGGAGGAACATTTGAAGACTGCCAGAGGCTGAGCCAGGAGAGGAGGGGTTGAGCACAGTGGAGCAACTGGACAAGCAACTGGTTGAGCTAGGGACAGGAGAGGCACATTTGCAGCTGGGAAGCCCAGAGGCTTCAGATAGAGAAGGCACACAGCTGTAGCTGGTCAGTGGAGATCAGGAAGAATTTCCTCCTCCTCCTCCCAATCCAAGAGCACATAGGGCTGAGAGGAGGCAGGTACAATAAAGATCAGCCAGGCTATTTGCGAGGCGGCAGCCTTGCCCTTCTTGATAGGGCAGGAAGCATGAAGCAGCTATTTAGTTATGCAAGTGGATTGTAATGATGCTGGGAACAATGTGCCCATTTCCTTGCTGTGTGTCCTTAGCCTTTGTGATTCTTGTCTTGACTCTCCAACTGGATTCTGTACCTTGAACTTCAGATCATGCCTCTGGCACTCTGGACTTGCCTTTGCCTGGTGGATTTGCCTTGCCTTTGAGCTGTGGAGTGGCACTGGCTTCTCTTGAATAGCCTGTTTAACTCATTGGGGGTGTGCTGGTGTTGGTGAAGGAAACAGCTGGGGAATACTAATTTAGGTTTGGAAGCCCTAATAAAGACTCCTAACGTACGTACATCTGTCTGTCTGTCTGAGAGAAACAGAGAGAGAGAGAGAGAGAGACAGAGAGACAGAGAGACAGAGACAGAGACAGAGAGACAGAGAGAGAGACAGAGGGAGGGAGGGCAGGACAGCACAGTTCAATGTTAAAAATAGAACTGAATTTTATTATGCTGCTTGGAATTAATCTATTCATCTATCTACTCTGAGAAAATGAACTTAAGAGGCTATCTCAATATTTCAAATATAAAGGAGTCTCTGGGATTGTTTTATCTGAAATAAAAACATAGTAATTACGTTACTGAGCTGTAGTTTCATGACACAAGAGAGAATTAAGATAAAATCTTAAATAAGGGACTTCTGATTAACCCTAACCTGACTCTACAACTTGGCACTTTTATCCCTACTTGTTTATGCAAGCCAAGACCTGATTTATAAAGTTTGTTTTACTGGTGGATGGGCTGGCAGAGAATTGTAGAGAAACATTCATTTTTAAAAAGAAGTGTAGAGGAGTAAATGTTGACTTTTAATTTCTCTTTTGTGTGGTCTCACACCCTCAGGAACTTAGCTATGCATAAATGACAAATTGCTATTTAAAAAACTTAACAGTTTACAACTGGCTAGGATTTCATCTAAATACAGGGGTGCTCAAAATCTTCCTTTTAAAACGGCCGTAAGAAGCCAAGCTGTATAATTAAGGAGAATAAATTTGCTCTTGTCCCATAGAATATACCAGACAAGCGTGTCTCAATGTCTTTTATTAATAAAATACCAACAGGGATGGACTCCTGTAGGTTAGTAGGGTAAGCAATATAAATGCCTGAAGGCTATTTAAAATGAAAACCATAATTTTGGCTTTCAGCTGCCGTATTTTAAAAACCAAAGCACCAAAAATGGAAGTGACCAACATCAATGAATGATAGTGTATGACTCCATTTAGGCACCCAAGTATATGTCACAACTAATGCAACATTTGAGCAGAATACTCCAGGATGCATCATAAGATCATGATAGAATTGATCTAAAGGGAAAAATGAACATTTTTCAACAGATAACTCTATAAAACCATTTCAGAAGTACTCCTGATCTTATTGGTGATCCTTCCTGCTTTAAAACCCATGTTGTTTTGGATGTCCTTCTTTTCCATATAAAAACTGAAGAGAAGACAAACACATCCCTGGCTGGGGCCATTTAGCTGAAAGTCAAAATAGTATCTGATTAAATGCAACTATAGATTATAACTCTTTATTCCCTGCATGCTGGATTCCTACTTTTTTCAAAGCTGTTAATGAAGACTTCCTCTATACAGTAGACCAACCTCTATAACTTTCCATTTGGCATGGCTAATGATGATACTGGATTAAAGAAAGCAGAACTAATTCCAAGACATATGTAGCTGCACACTCAGAGGTTACCTATTGCATTTTCTCTTCTCCCAAACATCCATACACATAAATCTCTTCAGTCTAGATTCAGTACACACAGATATAACACAGTCCATAACTTGGTGTTTCTACTGTTGTCACTGCATCTATTATATTTTTCAGATTAATGAAATCACTTTTCTTTTATTGACTGATTCGGTACGACCAGATTTAGGCAGTTAGTTTATTTATTTAGCATATGGCACATGTTAGCTAGGGATCACCAAGGTGGCTGGCTGCCTCTGTGAAAGGAATTTTTTTGGGCAGTTTCGTCTTTACCCACAGGATGCCTGAATGCCAGCAGGCATTCGGGGGAGGCTCCTTTCTTGTCCTTGCGTGGTTTATTCACTCATGGGAATCGAACTACCGAACAGCCGACCTCAGTGGTGCACAGGCCCAGCGTCTTACCACATGAGCCACCACCGCCCCCTTAGGCAAAGTAACTTTATATTACATCTTTACATGGATTGGAGGAAAAATTTGTTTGTGACTCATGTGGGCCAGGCAGAGACCAATGATACAAAGAAGACAGGCTTCAATGGGAAACCCTATATTGACTAAACCCATTACAATAGTTGTAGAAAATATTTAAACATATGTTCCATTCATATAAGTTCTGTGCATTTGCAGTGATCCCACAAAGAACAAATGGCACACAGTCCATAATTTACCTTGAAGTTACAGCCTTATGGATTTGCAAATAGCTTCCACTGAATATACATCCTTGCACAAATGGGATCAAGCAATTCTCTTCAACATGCATGATTTAAAGAATACAATGTTGGCCACACCAAAAGAGGAAAAAAAAATGGATTTAATTACTCATTGGTCAGATTCCCTCTAGATCAGGGGTCCCCAACCGCCGGTCCGCGGACCGGTACCGGGCCGCGGAACAAGCCTTACCGGGCGCTGGTTGCTGGGCGCCGCCATCTTTTTGGTAAAAGCGCTTCTGGTGAGCTTTTCCGGTAGAAAGCTCACCGAAGCGCTGTTCGTCATAAAAGATGGGCGCGCAGCGCTCGATGAGCTTTTCCGGTAGAAAGCCATTTCTACCCGAAAAGCTCACCAGAGCGTAGCGCCGCCATCTTTTATGACGAACAGCTCCGTGACGTCCACCGAAGCGCCTTTTCGTATAAAGATGGCGGCGCCCAGTTGACGCGGCACCGGGCGCGCGCCCAGCTGATGTCGGAACCGGGCCGCGGCGTTGAAAAGGTTGGGATCCCTGCTCTAGATGGTCTTGATTTTTTTTCTTTATAGGCTTATGAAAATGTTAATGGCCTATCTCACAGAATTAATGAACAAAGAAACAGAACAATTACCATTAAGAAATTTGCACAATACTTGTACTAAAAATTCCTAACCTGTCAGATCTCATTTCCTATCTCAATTTATACTAAGGTTGACCTAGCAGTTGATTTACTCATTTAACATTATGGCAGAAATCCTTTTGTAAACTTCTATAAATTACTCAAAACCTGATTGTGTCTCAGCTTCCCATGCTTTCAATTATTTTAATTGCAATATAATCTCTTTTGGGCTGTATGTTTTGCAAAACCCTCATCCATCTATCCAATCTGGTGTCACATTTCTGGCTTCTATTTAATAAAGTTCGCTCTACTCTTGACTCTAGCAGAACTTAGGTCTGACTTTGCAGAGCTCCTTCTGTCCATCTCAAGTTTCAACTTCTATGGAAGAAAAGCTCCTCTATGGATGATTTAATATCCTGATCTAAAACTACTGGAAAGTGTTTGGTTATGCTAGAGCAACATTCAATGAGCACATTTAAAACCACACACAGAGACAAATAGAAGTCAATATGCAAGACGGTGAAATAGCCACAATGGAGGAATGGTTGCTAAAAATAACAGAATTAAAATAGAAGACAAAATTGACCTGTTTGATTAAAGAAAGACAAATAATCATATTTAGTGATTGGAAACCCTTTATGGACTTTTTGTAAAAGAATGGGAAAATGAACTTTTGATTAGAAAGCGTAGACTTTGGAAAGCAGGAAATTATGATGTAAACTTAGAGAGAGAGAACAAAATATAAAAGAATTTATAATAACTGCTAAGAAGACTGGGAGCCCTTTTTAATAATCTTTTCTTTTTCATTCTTTTCTGTATTCTTTTTCCTATTTTCTTTCTTATCTATTCACTATTTTTTTTCTAAAATTTATATTGTTTTTATCTTGTTAAACATTTGTTTAATAAAAAATATAAAACAAATACAACTCAATCTGCTTGTAGAGACACTTGACTATTATCACATGGAAGATTAATGTTAAGTATACATTTTACGGCAAGTTTTCCCAATAATATTTAAACTGGTCAGCAAGAGGGAAATATATAACTAAGTTTAATAAACACAAGTATAAAGACAAACTCTTAGCATCTCAACAATTTGCAAAAAGTTCCCATAAATGGCACAGATGTCTGTTTCAAAATTCACTTCCATTTTTTTGCAGAGCAGGGAATCCAATGATTTCTCTCCCCCATTTGCTGCTGTGGTCATGGAGAAGCAGCTGGAGTACCCATGGTGAAATGAACTGGTAATCTGCAAGCTGTGGACTGCCGCTCTTCCAGTGGAAAAGGGTAGGCATCCAGTCCTGCTGGCTAAAACCTAGGATTTGAAGTCTTCTTCTCTTCTACCTTATCTTTATCCCCACTGCAAGCAGGTCATCTTTTTCTCCACAGTAGGTCTCCAAATAGTCAGATTCTTAGAAACTGAAGTCTCCTTCCACTTTGCTGAGCTTGATCCGTAATGAGCTCACAGATATGTCCATGTAGTTTTCTTGGCAACAATACGGAAATAACATCATCTTCTGGGATGAGAAGGGAGGAGCCTTCCCAATCTAGGTTTCAGTCTTAGCATTCCATTCACCAGGTACTAAAGCTGTGGTGATGCAGTGGTTAGAATGCAGTACTGCAGGCTACTTTTGCTGACTGCCGGCTGTCAGCAGTTTGGCAGATCGAATCTCACCAGGCTCAAGGTTGACTCAGCCTTCCATCCTCCCAAGGTGGGTAAAATGAGGACCCAGATTGTTGTGGGCAATATGCTGACTCTGCAATCCGCTTAGAGAGGGCTGTAAAGCACTGTGAAGCGATATATATGTCTAAGTGCTATTGCTATTGCTACTACCCAGGCTTGAGCCTGCTTAGCTTGGAGTCCAGACAAGCTCAGCTAATGCTAATCAGTAAGAAAACCATATGATAAATACATTCCTGAATTATAGCATGACATTTTAGTTCCAATCTCAGCTGAGTATTGAGGCCATTTGATGGTCATAAATAAGTCATGGTCTCTGGCTTCTTTCATTTTATGTTCTATGATCATCAGTAAATTGCTCTCCTTTTACAAAGTCACCATGACGAAGGTCCATGGGGAGCAATTTTAATTTTTCCTAGATGAATAATCTGTACCGTACTATTACAAATACTGTACAATCCATTTTAAGAGCATTACCTCCTTAACATCCATATTGGTTTGGTCTAGCCGAAGCGAGTAAAGGGTGTCCTTTCCTCCAATGAATAGGCGATCACGGTATTCATCTAGGTACAGGGAGCGAAAGTCTAAACTTCCCCGGTGACCAAGAAACAGGACTGAGCGGTTAGTGGCCAGGAGATCTAAGAGACAGGAATCAAATGACAAAACAAAGTAAGTTAGGACAAATAATCTGAAATAGAAGAAGTTCTATGTACCATATAGCTTGGGTGAGACATTGCTTTGCGTGGGCACAAGGCACAATTCAACAAAAGGGAGTAGCAACAAGTGACTTAGAGCAAGTGGTTGAGAATTTGCTGCAATTAAAGTCTCATTCCTTCTGAAGTGTTCCGTGTCTATACAAGATATGCAATGAGAACCAAGAGAAGTTCATATCAGAGTCACTAAAAAGTTTATCAAGACACAGATACTGCAGGTGGCAAGAGAGAAAACTTTAAAGTATAAAGATAAAGAAATTGTGGTGCTGAAACAGGTACCAAGAAATGTAAGAGAGATGAGAAGAGAATACTTATTTTTGACTAAAGAGTTACTTAAAAGAGGAGTAAACTACAGATGGCTGATGCCAGAAGGTCTCTTGTTCACCTGGCAGGAACAAAGACACAGAATTGACACAGTTGAAAAAGCTGAGCTATTCTACTTAGAATATTTCAGAGGAAAGGAGGAAGAAGCAAAAGGAAGAATCATTAATTGAATTCCAACAGGAGTGTATAGCAGTAATTGAAAAAGAAAAAGAAGAAGGTGCAGTAGGTGGTGTACCCAGAGAGCAACGAGAATTAAGACCTACTAGAGCAATAAAAAACCCTCACAAAGCCTGGATGAAAGAAAATTGATGACGATTAACATAAATGGACTTAATTTGGCTACTAAAAGAAGGAAAGTATTTCACAAATTAGAGAAATTAAAATTTGATATAATTTGCCTACAAGAAGTACATATCAAAACACAACATGAATATATATTTAAACAAAAAAAATTAGGGAATTATTTACATCGCTGGCACAATCTAAAAAAAGAGGTGTGGTTTTATATATTAAAGAGACCACCCCAGCAAAATTGATTTATACCAATGATGATGGAAGAATACTAATGGTGGAAATAATGGACAACAATACAAAAACACTCCTGATTGCAATTTATGCTCCGAATGACAAACAAGAAGAATTCTACAAAAAATTACATATGAAAATAATCAAACTGGACTATGCTAATATAGTTATGATGGGAGATCTTAATGGAATAGTTAATGATCGGTTGGACTATAAAATGCAGAAATAAACAAAGAAAGCTAGAAAGATATTACCAAAATCTTTCTTTCAAATAACAGAAGAATTTAACTTAAAAGATGCATGGAGGGAGAGAAATGTGGAAAGTAAGCAATACACTTTTTACTCAAACAGACATGCATCATGGTCTAGAATAGATATGATATGGGTGTCAGCAGAATTACTGGCCAACATACAAGAGATTGAAATAGAAACAAGCACCTGGGCAGACCATAATCCAGTGATAGTTATTTGGAAAGGATATAAGAGGAGATCTGGATGGACCTTAAAAAATACGATATTAAAAGAAAAAGACTTTAAACAGAAAATAGAGAAAGAACCTGCTTTCTTTTTTTAAAGAAAATAGAAAAGAGGATATATCTCTACAGAACCTCCGGGATACGATGAAGGCCTACACAAGAGGCTTGATAATAGACTATATAAGGAAAAGAAATATAAAACAGAAAAAGACTTTCAAAACATTGGAGGATGATTATAAAAGATTGGGAAAAAGATCTACAGAAGTCCCTGCAAAAAAAAGACATTAAAAATAAAATGGATATAATTAAACATAAAATGGGACTAATGGAAAAACAGGAACTAGCACAAAAATTAAAAATGCTAAACAGAATTTTTTTTGAAGATGCAAATAAACCGGGCAGATGGCTAGCTTATAAACTGAGAAAGGAAAGAGAATCAAGAAGGATTAGCTAATTAATAAATGAAGAAGGACATGTTTGCTATGGAAATGAGGAGAAGAAAAAAATTATACAACATTTCTATGGAAAATTGTACTTTCAAGAGAATATTCAAGAAGAAAAAGTTAAGCAATATTTACAGAAAGTGAATTTACCTCAGGTACCTAAAGATACTGAAATAAACAAACACACACACACACACACACACACACACACACACACACACACACACACACACACTATATATATATATATATATATATATATATATATATATATATATATATATATATATATATATATATATATATATACAATGATGGAATTAACAGAAGCCTTAAAAAACAAAATGTTGGAAAAGCACCAGGTCCAGATGGCTTACCAGCGGAATTTTACAAGACTTTCCAGGAAATATTGAATCTTCACCTATTAGAAGTTATGAACGAAGTTATGCTAAAGAAAAGAATACCCAAAACATGGACAGAAGCATATAATACACTTATACTGAAGGAGGACACAGACCTGCAGCAAATTAAAAATTACAGACCTATACCCCTATTAAATTCAAACTATAAAATTTTTGCTTCAATTCTGGCAGAAAGACTAAAAAGATATTTAAATAATTTTATTCATATTGACCAAAATGGATTCCTGCCAAAGAGACAAATCAAAGACAATGTGAGAATTATTTTGAATACTCTGGAATACTATGAGGTACATCCTGAAAAACAAATGGCCTTGATGTTTTTAGATGCACAAAAAGCCTTTGACAATGTGAGTTGGCTATTCATCTTATTTCAATTGACACAAATGGGCTTTGGTAAAAAAATTATTCAAGCCTTTGAAATGATATACCATGAACAATGCAAAGGTTATGGTAAATGGCGAACTAACAGAATCTATAGATATAAGAAAAGGGACAAGGCAAGGTTGTCCACTGTCGCCCCTGTTGTTTGTGTTAACATTGGAAGCGTTGAATAGGAATATTAGAGAAGACAAAGAAATAAAAGGAATGGAAATCAAAAAGGAAGAGTATAAATTGCAAGCCTTTGCAGATGACCTGGTATTTATATTAGAAGAGCCATTGGAAACAGCACCTAAACTAATAGAAAAAATAGAAGAATATGGAAAAGTAGCAGGTTTGAAAATAAATAAAGATAAAACAAAGATATTAACAAAGAATATGTTAGCAAGACGAAAGAAAGAGTTAGAAGAAGTTTTAGAAATACAGGTCACAAACAAGGTTAAGTATTTAGGGATATGCATTACACCAAGATGTAGCATGCTGAAGGAAGATAATTATCTTAAACTCAAACAGCAGGTTGCGACAGATTTGATAAAATGGGGAAATTTATAATTATCACTGATTGGGAGAATATCTACAATGTATTGCCTGGAATTTTATATCTATTCCAGACAATTCCAATCCGACTAGGGAAAGAGTTTTTTGAAGACTTAAGTAGAATTGTGCTGAAATATATTTGGCAGGGCAAAAAAGCAAGAATAAAACTAAAACTGTTACAAGATGCAGGATTAAGAGGAGGGTTTGCCTTGCCCAACTGGGAGTTGTATTACCAGGCAACAAATCTGATGTGGGTAAAGGAATAGATAACACTAAGGAACAATAGACTATTGACCTTAGAAGGGCATGACTTGCTGTTGGGATGGCATGCCTTCCTTTGGTACAAGGGAACTAAAACACAGGGGTATTTTAGAAAACATTACATCCGAGAGGCATTGTTTTTGAATTGTGAGAAGATAAAAAGACAATAATATTTAAAAATTCCATCATGGATATCTACCATTGAAGCTTTTTCTTATCCAAGGAACAAACAGTTAGATATGGTGAGATATTGAATGAAAAACTTTATGGACACTTATTAGAATTTAAATTGGAGGAGGAACAAATTAAAGAAACGATTGTTTGGGGGGGAAATTTTGGATATGGGATTGATTTAGAAAAATGGCAAAAATTGTGGTCTCAAAATTATAAAATGACAATGTCAACTGCATAATCTGCAGTTCTGCCCACTATTTTAGTCCCCTTATTCCTCTAGCAGAGAATAAGAGCAAAGTGGATGGACTCAGCTAAAGTGGCAATGAATGCACCATTGGGAGACTTGAAAGAACAGATTAGGGATAGATCCATCATAGAAAAAAAGATCTATCTTTGTAGTTGTTAGCAATTGAAAATGATTTTATGGCACATAATTAATCAACCTGCCTTGCAGTTGACTGTATAAAAATGCATTGGGGGATTTTCTTTCTGTTTTTTTTCCTCCATAGCCATGTTGCCAGATATAGCTGATTTTCATACTTAAGTCTATTTTTTACTGGCTTCTCCAGCTACATCAAATTTAATCCTATTCTGTTTAGGTTGGGGTTTTTTTATAGCTTTTTTAGCATTACCACGTTGACCCACAGATGGGTAGTGCGTCCTGAGTTCCTTTACATAATTTTTCCAACATTCTTTTGGTTGGAAAAAATAAAAAGTAGGTGGGAAAAGAACTGGAATAGAGAAGGGCAGGGCTGAGACTGGAATGCTCAATAGAAACAATCCAAATTATAATTTTTTTTGTGGTCCTGTTTTGCATAGAAAAATATACACACATGCATACAATTTCCTATTCTTTTTTTTTGCGTTATAAAATGGACCGTATTGTTAATTTTCTAGTGCAAGTCAAATGACAAATACATTTCTTATATAAATCAGTGTATGCCAGACAACAGGGACAGATTCAACTCAGAAAATCTACTAAATCCCCCCTTTTTAATGTATTTTTTAAAAAGTGATATAATCTTGTAATGTGTTATTCTTACTCATTAAGCATCTTAGTTTAAAAAAGCACACACTTCTGAAAATGAGAACCACAAAATTCGAGAGTGTTCATACTTGGCATAAACTCCAAGAATTGTGGAATTATTGGGGTTCTCTGAGCCTTGTTGTTAAAACTCCAACTTAGTTGTAACAGAACTCTCAAGAACTCTAGTTTTAGAGAGGGTGTAGAGCCCGGAAATGGTGTTCTAACATCATCTGAGTAAGACCCAAGAAAGTACTGCAAAATGACAAATGCTAAATTAATCTTTTTCAATTCCACAAACTTCACGAGTTTCAGGGGCAGAAGTGTGGGAGAGGAATTATAAAGGAGGATTTCTCTCAATCAATTACTACAAAAGTTTCTGCCCTTGATATATACTGAATTTGTCAAGAAGCAAATGGCTTCACATCAAAGAAATTGGATACAGTATAAACGATTTTGAACCTTAGTTCAGATTTCTACTTTGGTTAGGAAGAAGAAGGGAGTGGCTAGAAAGGTAGCATTTGTTACATCCACCTTGCCTCAGCAGCAATATGGCTGGTAGAAAGGATGGGGTTTAAACCTGGAAAATTAATACCTATGCTTAGCTTCCCAAGAAATTTTTCTAGCTCGGAAAGCTGGATTGTCCACCTGAAAGGCTGGAAGGAGTTGCCATTATCTGCAAGTGAAGACAGAAGGATTCTTTAAGGCTGATAAAAAGGCTAGAGGATGAATGCTCTATAATGCAGTCAATCGTGTGACAAGGATAACTCCCTGACAGTTGCAGAATCAGTCTTATCTCTGGCTACTGAAAGCTGGAGTAGATTTGAGGTCTTGGAACACTGTGGGGGGAAAGTCAGGCAGAGACATGTGGGGAGATGAAAGAAGAGCACACACAGGGTTTTATAAAAAGAGAAACTAGAAATATTGATTAAAACCCCTTTTACCAATAAAAAAAGAATATTTGTAGTTCAGAGTTGAAATGAGGAGCCCTTGGTGCTCTCTGAGTTTGGCTGTTTGCTGATGAGATTACCTAGCTTGGGTAATGAAATTGTCTGCAAGCAAACAACCAAAACTCGGAGAGCACCAAGTGCTCCTCAAAAACCTTTATAAAAAGCTGAAGCCTAGCAGATGCTCTTCACATGTGTTCCTCGCCCTCCTTCCACAGGGCCACAATGCTTCGGGATAATGAGAAGTCTCAATGTGCCTAATGGTCAAAGCAGCTGATAAATAAAAAAATGTTCCTAATGAGATGTAGCCCATTTAGAAGCCACCAAGTTGATGAAGCATGTTGCCTGTTGCTCTTCAACGTAGGAGGAGGAGATACAATATCTTGCAAAAGAATACCATCTGTATTTATTTTTCTTCTCGATAGTCTACTTATTACAGAAAAAACATTTGCAGATTGAAATGTATTTGAGCTTTCTCTTGTTAAATATGACTGACCAAGGTCAGGAGGATACGATATTAGAATATATAAACATCCCACATAATCCTGTATGTTACTATCATCACTGTGGAATTCACTCCATTAACATTTCATCCTGCCGTAATGCTGAAATATTGTATGATGAAGTTTTATAAAGATGGAAACGGTCTTTGTGAGAAGAGGCCTCTGTCGAGTCAGATGGTTAGTATCAATTGCACAACATAATTGTTCTGTTGTACAGTGATGAGAAAATACAAGCCTAAGGAGGAGAAATCCCCAAAGGACTTGTTTGGCCCATGCAGGAATCTATCTTCTTTTGCCCCTGAAGATGGTGAGTCAGGTGTTTGTCATGCTGAATCGTTCCCAGCTGTTAACAGGCATGCCAATGCAGAAAGCATCCTTGGAGATCAGCATTCCAGTTGGCTTCCTAGGCATTCATCAGCTGTTTCACTGTTTCTCTGGCTGGGCTGGAACTGTTATATGAAGTATAATTGTGTATTTATAACCCTTACTCCACAGGAGGATAAAGCAGACCATATATCTCTGACTTTTTAAATCAGCACTGGCTGTAAGAATCTGACTATGGAATATTTTGCAATATCTAACAGGATTGCTCAGGTCTGACTCAGGAATTATTCAAATTCATTGCCAGGCTCGGCGCCTCAAACCAAATTCTCAGACACAATTTTATTTCGTTACTCTGTTCTTGCTAAATTGTGCCTTCCTTGACTATGCAATGCAATGCCTTTGTTTCAGTAGCTTTCTTTCCCCACCTTATTTTGCCCCTCTGAATCCAAGAATTCCCAGCAACATCTTCCCCTTTCCTACAAGTTTTCTGCATAAATCATAGCAGTAAAAGGAGGGAGGGAGGCAAATAGGATGACATGTCGGAGACGTTGCTGAGCAATTATAAGTTGGAGGGAGAAAAACAACCAATCCTGACCTCAGCATGCTCCCCACATACCAGATTCAGTTCTGGCAGACTTCATTTCACCCTCATCATCTTGGCTGAGCATTTAATCATTTGGTACACCATTTTGCTACCCTGAAAAAAAAAGACTCAACTACTGCAGCCTAACTAAAGCTTATTCCAGAAGAAGCCTGCTCTGGATCTTCAAGATTACCTCCAAGTTACCCTTATTAAGATGGGCGGACAATAAATTTAATAAATAAAACATTTTTTTAATCACTCCAATACTACAATTTGGAAGTGCATGGAGAGGAAATGGGAAAATTAAGGGAAATACAAATGGATTTAATAACTCGATTTTAACGTTACAATATTTGCTGCCCCATTACTGAGAGCTGGACATTTCTGACTTGCCTTCTTCAGCATGGCATCACTGTGGTAGCATTTTGTATGTTTTGTTCTCTTAAAGTACAATGTCAAGGTTGCCTTACTGTCCTATTATATATGACTGACTGATGTGCCATCAAACCAATGTTCACTTTTGGTAACCACATAGATAGATTTCCTATATCTTCTGTCCCTAGCCTCAGCCTCAGCCTTAGCCTTACAAATTATAATCAAGTGCTGGGGTAGGATTTATACCTAAACTTTACGGAATGCAGATCCCTACTTTGAGACTCAACACTTCGGTTCGGGAAACTGCATCACTTATGATGATGATAGCAGGTCACACAATGCTCAAGGCACTTTAAAATTCATTCCTAAAAAGAGATAAATGGGAATACTGACTTTTTCATGTTCACAAGAAAGTCTATTGGGTATTTTGCATTGGGCATCATATACATCCTTAGATATAGGTTTGCAAGGATCAAAGCAAAGGGCAGAAGAGATTGTGCACCTGAAGCATCAACTGTGGACATCCTGCTCTCTCATAATCAAGTGATGCTTCCAACTAAAGTGTAATTGAAGATATCGTCCAGTTGAGGCCAGGCAGGGACAGAAGCCTCCTGTTCTGATATTTGGGGATTTCATGCCAGAGCCCAGCATTGCAGCAACTGTCCTACTGTTGCTCTTCCATTTGGCTTCCTTTCCATTTGGCTGGACGTAATTATTCAGACTAGGGTAGAAGGCAACAATAAGTCATTCCGCCTATTCCCATCCCTCAAAAACATTGGAATTTTTCCCACTAACATGCCTTTATGTGGATGTTGGTTCCATTAATTCCCCAATTATGTTGCCTCTTGGTGGAAAACAGTCCTTCTTCACCACACATCTGGAATGGTTTTGACAGTTTCCCAATAAAAGGAATGATATGTCATGCTTCACTGCCGAGTCCCCTAAGACCACACGCATCCCCCTCCTCTCCACAGATGTCAAATCAGAATTAGGATATTAAGGGGGCAGTACATTATTAAAATGGGGGGGGGGGAGGCAGCAGGTTAGTTTGAGGAAGCCTCTCTTCAAACTGGGATATCAAACTCCTGAAGTATCCTCACTATTCACTAGAGCAAAAATCAAGAAAGATAAAGGTATGTATGTCACATGCCAAAACAGCCAAATTTTTCACACAGATATTATATTTGGCATGAGGGTCAGTCCTCCTATTAGGCAAAAGGAGCCAATTGACTCTGGAGGCAGTATAACAAAGTTTGAAAGAGGAACGTGTGTGCCATATATTCATTTGAATAGCTGTTACAGTAGTCTGGTCTCTGCATCCTCAAGACTATCAAAGAATGATGACATTATTTGGCTGGACAGCTTTTATAAAGGGACCAGGAGAGTGTAGCATCTGTTTTATACTACAGAGATTAAAATAAATTGATTGATTCATTTTTCAACTACCTGTGGTCTCAGTGCCTATTTAAATACTCCCTACTTAACTGAGATAATACTAGAAGATTAATTTAGAACAGTACTCCAATCATTACTAAATTGGACAACTAATCGATGGAATATCCACAGAAGTACAGCAAACAACAGAAAAAGAATCAGTCAAGATTCATACCAAGCTAAGCCAGCAAACCTGGAGAATGATATAGGGGTCAACAGATTGGGAGATATCAGACTACATTCCAAAGGAGACTTAACAGAGTGTGCAAACTATCATACATTATCCTTAATTCCCATGCTGGCAAAATAATGCTTAGAATCATCCAATGCAGATTAGAATTTTATGTGGAAAAAGAGTTGCCAAATGTTCAAGAAAATGCCAAGGAACAAAAAACATTATTGCTGATGTACATTGATAACTGAGAAAGCCAAAGAATAGCCAAACAGAAGTCACTATGTATTTGATTGATGATAGAAAGACCTTTGATTGTATCAATCACATCAAGCTGTGGAATGTGCTTAGAAAATGGGAATCCAAGAACATCTTGTTCTCCTCGTGAAAACGTATATACAGATCAGGAAGCAATATCATGAAATAGACTGGCTCTAGGGGAACTGGAATGGAAGGGTATGGTTTTACATTGGTGGAAGAAACATTAATAATCTGCACTATGCTGATGATACTTATAACCAAAAAAATGGAAAGATCTGCAAACTCTAGTAATAAAAGTCAAGGAGTTCAGAAAAAATATATAACTAAAATTAAATAGAAAGAAAACCAAAAGCATGAGCATAGATACAACAACCAGCCTTGGAATTGGCAATAAAGATACCAAATTGGTGAAGAGCTTAAGTCTTTTAGAATCAACCATCAACCATAAAGGAACAAGGCAACAAGCAGTCAAGAAATTAACCGCAATCTAGCATTTGGTATAGCAACTGTTCAAATGTCATAATGTAACTATACATACAAAGATCAGAATTATCTTGATGGAACATAATCAACCAATCACTTGAGACAATAATTAGGATCTGATTATCAGTTGTGGGATCTGGGAACCTCTGTAACTTCCACCTTCTCTTAAAAACCAACCACAATTGATGAAAGCAAACAAAAAATAGGCAATAGGGAAGGGAATCTGCTCATTTGTCAATAAAAGATAATGTAATGGCAATAGCATTTAGACTTATGTACCGCTCATTTTTTTTAGTTGATTTGTCAATCACTTACAAGATAATACGTATAAGTATAAACATGAGTAAGAATACAGGAAATAGGTATGAATAAATGGGGACAATAGGACAGGGACAGTAGGCACAATTGTGCAGTTATGCATACCCCTTACAGACCTCTTAGGAATGGGGTGAAGTCAATAGTGGATAGTTTAACTGTAAAGCTATTGTAAAGCTTCGCAGTGCTTTACAGCCCTCTCTAAGTGGTTTACAGAGTGAGCATCTTTCCCGCAGCAATCTGGGTCCTCATTTTACCGACCTCAGAAGGATAGAGGGCTGAGTCAATATTGAGCCACTCATAATCGAACTCCTGGAGTGAGCAGTGACTTAGTCCTGCAGTACTGCATTCAAACCAATGCACCACCACGGCTCTAATGGGAATGGGAGAATTACAACAGGAGGAATGGAGGAATCTGTGATTCTCCAATGTCATTGAACCTCAACTCACACCATCAGCCACTAGGTGGGATAATGGTGAGGAATGTTGGGAGTAATGATTGAACAGCCAAATGACTGTCAGGAGATAATGACTAAGTTACTATGTCTATTGATTAGTTCTACCAAATGAGTGGTAACTAATCTGCCCTGGCTGGTGTTACTACCACCTAGGGAGGAGGGATTCCCTTTCGCCAAGAATCAGAAGAGACAGAAAAAAAAGGAATTTTATGCATCTCCTCATTCCTTGGATGACATATAAACCAGGACTTTTATTTGGTTTTAAAAAAGCAAATGTAATCACACTATTTAAACTCCTATTATAGGTTGTTCCTCAAGTTACAACCACTGGCTTAGTGACTATTCAAAGTTACAATGGCACTGAAAAAAGTGACATCACCGTTTTTCACACTTACAACCATTGCATCATCACCATGGCCATGTGATCAAAATTCGGATGCTTGGAAACTGGTTCAGATTTATGATGGTTGCAATGTCCCAAGGTCATGTGATCACTTCTTGAGACCTTCTGACAAGCAAAGTCAATGGGAAAGCCAGATTCACTTAACAACCATGTTACCAGTTTTATAACTGCAGTGATTCACTTAACAACTGTGGCAAGAAAAATGGGGCAAAACCAGGTGGTATTCAGCAGGTTCTGACCAGTTCTGGAGAACCAGTAGCGGAAATTTTGAGTAGTCTGGAGAACCCGCGAATATCACCTCTGACTGGAGATTTTACAGTATCCTTCCCCTGCAACGCCCAATCAAGCCACGCCCACAGATCTGGTAGTAAAAAAAATTGAATCCCACCACTGGGCAAAACTCACTTAACACTTAGCAACAACAATTTTGGGCTCAGTTGGGGTCATAAGTTGAAAACTGCCTGAACATCCTCAGATCCCATCAAACTCCATCAAATGCCATCAGACTAGGATGGGGGAAAAGGTATACATGAGCTAGTAAATCTAAATGAAAATGGTCTGCACCTCAGAGATATAAAAGCAGCCCAATTCTGAGTTTTGTGTGGGTAAATAAATTATCAGATGTCTGAACCCAAGACTAGCAGGTTGTAGGCAACATGCTGAACACACTCTTCAATTCTTCTGTCATGTCAGCTCCTCTCATGCAGCCTTCTTAATCTCTTTGCAAATCCTCCCCTTGAGTTTCTTCTCCCTGCTTTCAAAGGAGTTTATTTTAAAAGTCTGATGTCCTCCCCAGCCCACATCCCAATGTTGTTTTCTTTAGCTGTGTGTCCTATATTTCCAGTTGAGGCTTTGCTTATTTGCATTGGACTGGGTAATTATTTCTCTAGAGAAACTGGTTGGGCTCAGACAGGGCCAAAATCACTTGATCCTATGAGAGTGCAGAAAGGGAAAATAATTACTGACCCCACTGGGATCACAAAACGCATCCTATCAACACAAAGCAGAGCTTGAAGGGATGAGAAAGAGGGTGTAAACAACAGATTTGAGAAAAATAAAAAAAGCTAAAACAATTCCCAGCTATAAATAATTTGAAGCCTGTCATTGATGTGTAAGAAGAAAACCAGTATAGGGGTACAATTGCTTTGAAATATACAGCTGCCCTGTTCCTTGTTTTAAAATGTGCCAAAACTGAACTCATGAGGAGTTATTTCCTTTCAATTATGCACCAAGATCTCTGCAAACACAACCTGAGAAGCCGATCTGTTATAAAAAACGTTATTAATTTATTGCTGGACAGGATTGTAGGATTGTACTGACCGGAACTACACTTATTTATTGTTATTTTCTTAACATGCAGGACTGTAGTGAACGCACAAAAAAAACAAAAACAGAAATGCTCAGGATTCCTACCAATACCTGGGAGGAAAAATACTCTTCCTTAACCCCCGCTGCCTACCGTATGCAATGTCAAGTCCCCAAAACCAGGATTTCTGTATAAGAGAAAGCCCTGCAGACTTCTGTTCTGCAAAGTTTTACTTATTTGTGAATATAAAATTAGAGCGGAAGGATATTGGCAGTAGAGTCCCCAGACAGCAATTCACTGAAGACACTTATAGTTGCTTTCCTGTCACAGCTCTCAAGAGCAGGCCACAAATAAAAATTTTTATTGGATAAGGCAGTCCAATAAAAATCCAAAAGGAATAGCTTCTTTTTAAAGCAAGAAAAAATAACTAATATGCTTATTTAAAATTTCATAAGAGGAAAGGAGAGGAGAGGAGAGGAGAGGAATGGAAAGGAGAGGAGAGGAGAGGAAAGGAAAGGAAAGGAAAGGAAAGGAAAGGAAAGGAAAGGAAAGGAAAGGAAAGGAAAGGAGAGGAAAGGAAGGAGGAGAGGAGAGGAGGGGAGAGGAGAGGAGAGGAGAGGAAAGGAAAGGAAAGGAAAGGAAAGGAAAGGAAAGGAAAGGAAAGGAAAGGAAAGGAAAGGAAAGGAGAGGAGGGGAGGGAGGGGAGGGAGGGAGAGGAAGGAAAGGAAAGGAAAGGAAAGGAAAGGAAAGGAAAGGAGGGAGGGGAGGAGGGAGGGAGGGAGGGAGAGGAAAGGAAAGGAAAGGCGAGGAGAGGGGGGGGAAAGGAAAGGAAAGGAAAGGAAAGGAAAGGAAAGGAAAGGAAAGGAAAGGAAAGGAAAGGAAAGGAAAGGAAAGGAAAGGAAAGGAAAGGAAAGGAAAGGAAAGGAAATCATTTCAATTATGATCTGTCAGGCACCAAAAACCAAAATAGACACATTGAGATTCTTCTAAGCAGTTTCATTTATTGTTCCTCATCTACAGGCAAAATTTTTGCCAAACTAAAGCAGACTATTTGTAGCATAAATATATACTCTAGGAACTATTTGGGAGGAGCTATCTTCACTCTTTCTCCCATACAAGCTATCTAAATTGCACTTCTCTTGTTCCTCTGGAATGCAGCCTGCCCATCTCACTATGTAAGTGACTCTGTCTGGATGCTTACAATATAATGGAAGCAAGAATACAATAATATTAAAACATTAAAATTAAGAAAGATTGAATAAAATTGGGAACAAATACATGAGTGGAATGGAGATAAAATCTTCTTTCTTAGTCCACCAACCACCTACAACATGGGACATCTCCATTGGGGCCCCAAGCTCATGGGCTCTGGGAGCCCATCATCCCCAATATTAGCTTATCCCCAACTCTATGGGCCTTTTAGAAAGGCTATTGGCATGGGGGTCAGGAAGTTAGTTAAGTCCAGATGAATCGGTTGCAATAGTACATTTGTCTTGTCTTCAGTTATCATTTTTAATTCACTGGTTGTATGGTTTTAAAATTTTGTAGCCCATGGATTTTTGCATGAAGGATATAACACTCATCAGTCAATCAATATTTTCTGATAAAATTTATGCATCATATATTTCATTTGGACTTATATTTAAGAGGTATGTTTTTTCCCTCAAATTGAATAAAGAGACTACATAGCATGTTCGTTTGGGAAAAAGTGGAGAAACCAGGTGCCCTTTTGAATTTCACAGGATAAGGATGAACAGATGAGATAAAATTGCTACTGATCAACCTTACAAGAGAGAGTGACAGTTTTATTAAAAAATATTAAAAATTTTAAAAAGCAGATATTTCTTCATTTATTTACTTATAGTATTTGCATAGCTGCCCCTCTGTAAAACTACCCTCAGGGTAGTTTTTGAATCAACAGTGGTTTAACTTCTATGTAATGCCTCATATACATACTCAATACCACACAGATCCCCAAATCTGCACATTATCCTTGTGAAAGAGAGAGGGAGGGGGAGGGAGGGAGGGAGGAGAGGAAGGAAGAAGAAAGAAAGAAAGAAAGAAAGAAAGAAAGAAAGAAAGAAAGAAAGAAAGAAAGAAAGAAAGAAAGAAAGAAAGAAAAAGAAAGAAAGAAAGAAAGAAAGAAAAGAAAGAAAGAGAGAGAGAAAAGAAAGAAAGAAAGAAAGAAAGAAAGAAAGAAAGAAAGAAAGAAAGAAAGAAAGAAAGAAAGAAAGAAAGAAAGAAAGAAAGAAAGAAAGAAAGAAAGGAAGAAAGAAAGAAAGAAAAGGAAAAAGAAAACTCTCCAACAATCGGCAGGCAATTAAGCAGGGACATTAGGAAAATTATCACGATTTCCTCTGCATCAAGAGTGCAAACCATGTTCTCTTGGGCACATCCTCTAATATGGAATTAACTCCCAATTCACCCAGTCAGCAACATACAGTATTTCCCACTGTGAAAATTATAGTTCCCACTGCCAAGAATAGAAATTCAGACACTTTCTCTCTGAACTGGTTCCAGGCATTCCCAGGGAAACTACTGGCCACCAGTTGCTACACGCCTGGCCAATCCTCATTTCCCCTCCTGGGCAGATGGCACCTCATCTCCTTCCTTATGCACCCCAGCGAACATTATTAAACATTATTAAAGAGCAGTGGCCCAACATAAGGGTCTTGCAGCTGTCTCACAGACCTTTGCCCCTCCTCTGCATTCCCATGGATTCCCACAGAACACCCACAAACACACATGAAGGATATAATATGAGAAACAGTTTCCCATTCCTTAATTTTTTATTCCATTTTCAACCAACTCCCTGAACGTAACCATCCAGAACGATTATAAAATAAGAGTTGCACAAGGATGAAGCTTTAAAAGAAAGGTTCCAATAGATCAGTATTAGGTTTGAATGTAACTGCACCAATTCATTATTTTAAAAAGATGGTTTGTAATTTTTTTAAATACTCTATATATTAATTCTCATTTAATGGAAAATATTTTCAAGGCAGCTTGTAGTGATAATAAAACAACACAATACAAAAGTGAAACTGAAAAGAGCCACCAGTTACATTATTTCACCTCTGCTAGAATGAACCTGCTTCTACTCCAAATTGTGGAAGGTGTGCCTAAACACCTTGTCCTTAGTGATGTTATGCAGTGATTCAATAATTCAATAATTTCAATACTTTTCCCCCTTAAGAGCATTTATGTACATACACAGATGCTGAGACTGAAGCAGTTGTACTCTACATGAATTTTCAACTGTTCCATATATATAACTCTTGACAATTGCAGCTAATTTCCATTAAATATTGCACCACTCCGGTTGGCCCCCAACAACTAACTTTGCATTTCCAACTAAATGATCACTATTCCAAAGTTTCTAGAAAGTGGCTATATTCTGTGCCATAGTAATTGCTGATAGCAGTCCCTGATTCTGAACAAAATCCTGTTATGCTTAGTTTCAGTTATGCACAAGGTTTTTATGCCAGACGCTTGGATATGTTTGCTACCTGGAGTTAAAACTAATAAAGGGAGGATACAAACAAACAAACAAAGATTATAAGATTATGAATTTGCCCCCTTCCTAGTTCTCACAATTAGTACCAAAGAAATTCCCAGCGGAACTTTCAGTTCAGCTGAAATGAAATTCTTTTTGCTTCAAAATAATGTACCAAGATTGAAAAAGAGAATCCATATGCATGGAATTTGTGCTAATGTTCAATTTTTTAAAAAAATCTTTTTTTTCCCTATAGCAGTGTCTCTCAACCTTAGCAACTTCAAGAAGTGTGGACTTCAATTCCCAAAATTCCCTAGCCAATATGCTGGCTGGGGAATTCTGGGAATTGAAGTCCACACATCTTGAAGCTGCTGAGGCTGAAAAACACTGTTCTATATAATGAGAAAGAAACTGAAGTGAATTAGAATCAGGAAGACAACAGTTAGACAATGAAAGTCTATGTATGTCCCTTTACATGTAAATGAAGGAAACACTGCAATGCCATACTAAAACCCTATTTTGGAAGCACCCATACTGTTTTTTCTATGGAACCTTATAATGCTATTTATCATAATTTCCAACCATCTTTAACTACGAGTGCTGCCTTCCCAGAATTCTTCCATAGTTCGTCCTGCAACCCGCAAGCAAAGGCTTAGTTTGGAAACTGACCTGCCTTGCTGGCATTTATTACCTTTTGTTCAAAAAAAGAATTCTTCTAGGGCTCTCCAGAAGAGAGAAAAGAGGAAGCAACACAGCTGAAAGCGAAGGGGAATGGAATCTCATGGCTAAGATTGTGAAGTGGGGATGGAACTTCATTTAAAATATAAATTTCAAATACTCCTCCCCAATTCCCACAAGACTATGATGGGGATAGAAGAAAAGAATGGGGTTGTATATCAAGCATGTCACTGAGCATTACCTGAGAGGCTTATTCATAGATTGCGCCATTTTTCATATGAAACGGTATTGGCAAGGATAACACTATAATGCAGGAAATGGGCTGTGGGGAACTGGCATTAGTCCAGCAACAAGAAAACTGAGTTTGCTTACTTAGAAATCGAAACCTATCAGAGCAACTCCAATTAGTCAGAAAAATGCCCAGCTGGTCTTGCAACAAATGGACATTTCTTGCATGCCTCATGTTTTCATCCTCAGGGAGGACCATCACTATCTATGATAGGTATCTAATAAGACAGGGGTCCTCAACCCACCCCAGTCCATGAACCAGCACCAGGCCGTGGCACGCCAGCAACTGGGCCACACAAATAAGTAAATGCCCATCGGTGGGATGCAGGCAGTACGCAAAACCACACCTCCTCCGGTCTGCAGAAAAATCTCTATGGAACCAGTCTTGATGCCCAAAAGGTTGGGGCCTCTGTAATAAAGTGTTTTTCTTCTTCCTGAACATACAATGGCCTCTTACCTACTCCTGTGGAAAGCTCTTCAGCAATAGGAGTGCCACAAATGGCCACTTCAAAAGGAGCTATCTCTTCTGCTGTAATTAAACAAAAGTAATATTTTCCTGCCTAGAATAGCATTGGGCTTAAGCACTCAGCCTTTTGTTGTTTCAGAAAACTTCCACCAGCCAAGACTTCCACCAAGACCCCGGAGAGCTTTTATATTTGTATTAATCCAGCAGGATTTTTCCCTGCTTAAGCATTATGGCCATATCAAAAGAGATTAATGGCACAAGCAAGAGAAGAATGTCTGTGGGTCAGCTCTGGCTGTGACTGTTCAGGGATTACGCCCAGCCCTCTTTAGGCTTCATCAAAATTCATTCTCCTGAGGCAAAGAATGAAGGATTTTGCAACATTATGGTGTATTATAAACTATACTATGATTTCCTTAATTAATCTTTCAGCTTTACTGAAAAAATAATAATTCATAATCGAACTTCAGTTCAATTATGCACCAGAGCTATGGTCCTTGAAATATTACTTATGTCATAAATTTTCTTCTACAGCCAAGTTAGTGCAAATTCCTTTCACTTCTCCAGAAGGAACTTTTCTCTTTAAAAACCATTTTCATGCTATTATTTTTCACAGCACCTTTTAATTTTTACTGTTCTTCATTAACGTTCCTGTACTCCTTCATGTAATATTCCTATATGAATTCTAGATAAGACAGTTCCTTCTTGTAAGATCTCAGGAGACATCATTTAGTGAAGTATCCAGCAGCTAACCACCCTGAGAAGTATCTGTAGAAATCAAAACTAAGAATTATTTTTAAAACAATATCGCAATTTCTCAGCATTCTTGCCTAAGCATCTCGCTTGATTTAGCGATCTTGTACAATTTTATTCCTTTAAAAAATATTAGTGACTAGCATTTTAAAAGACTGAAAAATCCTCTTACTATTAATTGATATTATTATTATTTCAGTATATCTCATTGTTATACATTCCAAAGTGATTGGCAACATTTGTGGCTAGGAAGGCCAACATAAAAATACAAGTTTTGAACAGCATGCCAATATTCTCTACCAATAAAGCATCTTTGCACCTCCCCCATAATCCACAATCCAAAATAACAATAGGATCTCCTGTAAAGGCTGCAGATACATTTTGTGGATATGTAAGGAGTTGCCTTGTTCCAATTCAGCTGTGCCTGCTTTTGGGATACCGTGTTCTGTATGGAAAATAAAAGTCTTTATTATCTCTAAACAGCTTAGTTACATACAGTACAAAGAAACCAAGATAATAAATTAGTCATATATCAGGGTATTCTAGGATAAAGTAGTGACCAATCAGCATTTTTAAAAATCATGTAGGCAACAAAGTGCATTGTATGTGCAAATGATGTTAACCATACAGTATAAGTCAAATCCTCTCTACCAATTGAAGGCAGAATTAAACTCAACAACAGTTTCATTTATCCTAGATTTCCATATGATCTCATAAAACAAAAACTTTGCAGCCAACATTTCCCAGTTCCTGAGCACACTCACTCCTCCAGGATTTAAGGTGTTTTTTTTCTTTGCAAATAATTTTCTAATTCTGAAAACCTTCAGATTCCCCAGATATATTCAGACTATTGTCTTGAGCATGAATTATACATTTTATGTACTTCAGCTCCATGTTTGCCAGTAGAAAATAAGATATGCAAGGACATCGTTTGAAACCTATGCTCTTTGTAGAAAACCATAACCTTTCTGAGGTTTAAAAAAGATTAAAAAAGCAGTTGTCACCTACACATGTCTCATCAGTTCTCTACCTAAGCAGGTTGTGGAGTTGAAAATATCATCCCATATGTCCACAGGCTTCATTCAAATCTTGATGGGAGAAAACAGAATCCACAGCTTTCTTTTTTTTCAGCAGAGACCAAGTTTTCCTTTGCATCTAAAGTCTAGGCTTTCAACTATTTTCCCCTCACATTTACTGTTGTCAAAATAGTGGCCTCCTTTTCCGTCACCCAATTTACCAGCAAGCAAGGAGACCCTGGAATCTTTGTTGACAGCTTCTTCTCACAAAGTGAAGCAGATAAACAAACAGACCCTTCCAAACACACATCTATTCACCAAGATTCAGCAGTTAAGCAAAGAGCTTCATCTGCTTGTGATGATTATGACAAATGCCTTCTGTAAAATCTCAACTTGGCTTTTGACAAGACTTCATGCAAACTATCCTCTCCATATTATTGTGTCACCATGGTACTTTGTGAAAAGATGAAAACCTGGCTTTGCTTCAAGAGTTCCTTTTCATTTTAAACCAAGGCTATAAACTGATATATCTGCTGCTGGCAGGACATACGGGAGATTGCCAAACAATGGCCCCATATAGTCTGAGAATGAAAACTCATGGGATTGGTAAACCAGGCTCTCCTCTGAAATCAATGTATTCTCTCCCTTGGATATCATTTTTCTTTTTTTTTTTTTTTCCATTGAGGAAAACATAAAAAATGTATTCTGCAGCTATTGCTATACTTGTAAGGACAAAAGTGGATTAGGTGCAGTTTGACGTCCACTGATTTTGATCAATACCATTGAATAACTGCATTCTGTAATTTCACACAACAGTTCCCCCCCTCCCAAGTCTATCTAAATCTAAATTAAGTCCTATTCATGGGCTTTACAATGAATAGGACTAAATTAAGTCCTACTCATAGGCTTTACAACGAACCTACAGTCCTGTTCCTCTAACTTTGAAAGAAACATCAAAAGAACCCCTCCCCCCCAAAATATCTTTAGGAAATTATTATTTGCAGGCATTTTTCAATCATTTGCTGCTGCATAAGAAGTAATGGAAACAACTTAATTAGAGAAATCCTCAGAAAACGCTTGCTCTTATGAAATCCCAAATATAATCACAAAACAAAGCAACTGTGTGAACAGGGGACCTGAAGGTCACAAGTGCAAAGAATAGATGATTATGCTAAAATGCTGTATATATAAGATTTGCAAATATTTCAAATGCAACAGCTTGGGAAAAGAGGAATTTGGGGGGAAGACAATGTATTAATTATGGCATAATGTGCAAATTGTTACTTGAAACTAGCGGCAAATGTGCTGATTGCTGCTAGATAATGCGGATGCAAGCCAAGCAATATTAATAAACATTGATAAGATCACAGAATGACCTAAAGGGGGTTGGTTTAAGGCAGGCTCAGGAGAAGTACCTATAAAAAGTGTACTGTTGAAGTGTGTGGTTTTATTGGGCATTGCACACTGGGAAGAACCATCCTGTAAATTTGTTTTTCGAAAGGTCACTGTTCTCCCCCAAATATCTATTTTTTTAAGTTGTTAAAAAGTTGAATTCTTAACTACCACCACCAGAAAGACCTACGCACTATGCAAATGTCTTGAACATGAACGTTTTCATCCATTATGTTCATGCTGAGAATATGGCAGCAGATCCTCTCTAATGCTTTTGGTCTTCTGTGGGACAAATCATATCCATGTCTTTAGCAGCAACACTTGCACACAGCAGCTAAAGATTTTATTGAAAATAAGTTTCATGGAAGTGCTGCACCTATTTTGCTTCTTCTGCAGTTAGTTTTAATCATGTGCCACTACTGATAAATCCAGGTCCCCATGAAGCAGTGTGGTATTGTCAGAACAGAAATCTTAAATTTGGAAGAATCAAAATAAAACTTCGGAGAAGATTTGGCGTTTGGGTGGGATTTTCATCATTGCTTTTGTTTTATTTTTACCTTTCAATCAAATATGTAAACATCAATGAGTACTACGCATGGGATTTAAAAAATAAATTGCTATTTTTAACACCTCATGTTTAAAAATTGTCTGGCAAAGACTACTACATATCCCATCTTTATATTAGAAAAGCCAAAACTGAAACTCTGTTTCAAACAACATTTTTTTCTACATCAATGTGTTTTACAATCAGTCTCTTTTTCATCATTCATTTCTCCTAGATCTCATTATACACTAGGCAATTTCTGCCTGGAAAATGTGGGCAATATGTGGCAGATAGTCTCCAGCCTAGATAGATGACCATTTCTCCTCAGTATTCATACCAGGGTGCCTGTCTGAGAATGATGAAAGGGTTGGAACTGGACCTCAGAACTAAAGGTTCAAACCAACCTGATACTTTTTCAATGATCTGCTGCTTTTCCACCTAAGCTACCTTAGAAAACTTATTGCACAGATGAAATGATAAAAAACTAGAGCCGTGCAGCTATTCTGCTCATGTTTCAGAAGGCATGCAAGTCCAAACAGCACCAATTTCCAACACCACCTGCTTTCTCAGGATCACAAGGCAGCTGCAGAAAGCAAGTCCACAACCACAGGAACAGGTAAGATGCTACAGGTAGCTGCTACAGTTATGTTTCTATGTGCTTAGCAATCCAAACACTATAAAGTCATTATAAAAATCCTACGTTTCTTAAGTAAATAGTACAAGTCATTCTAGACTTAGGATCACAATATCATAAGTCAGTGTGATTATAAAGTGTGTGATCACATGCCCAGATCTAATTTTATGATCATTTTTACCATGGTTGCTAAGTGAATCATGTGGTCATTAAGCCCAGCTCCTTAAGAAGCAAAGGTCTGAGTATCCATAACTGAGATACATCTGCAGCTGGGCTATATCATAACAGTTGCCAGTGGTCAGCTGTTGTTGGGAACAACTATGTCAACCTGGAATCCATCATTCCTGCTTTGCATTCTGAACTGGCTGACTAACCTTGGTGACTCCACTTTTGAACAGTTTCAGAGTGCATCTTCCTTTCTGAATCTATGCTCTGTTTTGACTCTACACTGAATTGTCCAACCACCCAACTCTCAAGCAAAACCTTCCTTTCCTATATACATTTCTGGGGCACAGATACTGGCTCTTTGCCTGCCTGTGATTGTTTGGTACTTAGTAGTAAACTATTTGCAAATCAAGTTGGTGTGTGTGCACATGATCAGTTTGAAATAGGACATTTTGCTCAAGTTTTCCAAAGCAAACTATTACTTCTTATGTTTACTACTGTTTACTGTAGTACAACATGAATTACCACTAATCTATTGTATTAATTCCTACTTGCACAGGCACTCGCCAAAACCTAGTTATCATCAATGTATACTCACTGATATACGTTAGCCCTTTTCTTCATAACTCTATCTGCACCTTTACTTCCTTCAGTGTAACTCTAGTCCAGGGGTTCCCAACCTTGGCAACTTTAAGACCTCTGGACTTCAACTCCCAGAATTCCTCCTCCAGTCAAGTTAGCTCAGGAATTCTGGGAGTCGAAGTCCACAAGTCTTAAAGTTGCCAAGGTTGGGAACCCCTCCCTAGTCTATAGGTCAGACCAACTCCATTCAGCTTTACAGTATTGCTTCCTTCCCCTTTCTCCTTTTCACACACACAAATACCTGTTTTTTCTTTCTCTCACTGCAGTGGTTAATTCATTCCTTTTGCCATTTATAGTCCTCATAGTATACATTCCAAGATGCAGTCTTTGACATGCATTTATTTATTGTGTTTATGCACCACTGGACTCAGAAAACAACTCAAGGTACCTTACAAATTAAAACCACAAAAACATAATGCAAACCATAAAATCAGTATGCTCTCATATTGCAGTAATAGGCCCACTGATGACCATTCATTCATTCTGAAGCAACTTCCTATTTAATAGTTTCTGGAAGACCAATAATGAGGATGCCATCCTAATATTAATGGGGAAGTTGTTCTGTAATATGGGGGCTGAGACTGAAAAATACTGCCTATGAATCCCATATCTTCACTGCTCTCACCTAAGGGAACTTTGGATGATACTGATAGCAAATCAGTACTGGATGAGTTTGGTGGCCCATTTCTGAATGGAGAAGGAGATCCTGGAGGTCCCTGAGTGGCCAAGCCATAGATCAATGACTTTAAAGGTCAAAACCAGCACCTGAAATGTACCTGGTAACCAATGTGGCAACTTCAAAAGAGGTGTTGCATGACTGTAATGGCTCTAATTTGCTAATATCTGGGCTACCATATCTTGTAATAATTATAGTTTCTGTTCGGTTTTCCAAGGCAGCTGCATGTAAAACACAGTGCAGAATCCAATAGGGGGTGATGACACCACCATAGGTTACTGGGACAAGAGCTCCCTCCTCCAGGTAGGGAAATCACAGCTGCAGAGACACAGATGGATGATGGCTCACCCAACTGTAGACTCCACCTACTTCTCAAGCAAAAGCTGTGAGTTCAGGATGAGAAATTTTGATAATTTAGAATGGTCTTTTATGCTTCCAGTTGTGAAGAAGATGGACTCTTTTTCAAATGAATTTAAACCAGGAATTCAAAGTCTTATTTATTTATTTATTTATTTGATTTGCCAATTGTTTACAAGATAATAAGTATAAGTGTATACATAGTTGTGAATACATGAAATGGGTAATAAGAAAAATAAAAGAAGAATAAGAGAAACAATAGGACAGGGACGGTAGGCACGTTGGTGCTAAACAGACCTTAGGAAAGGGGTGAGGTCAATAGTAGACAGTCTAAGGTTAAAGTTTTTGGGGTTTGGGGAGAAACCAGAGTTGGGTAGAGTATTCCAGACATTGACCACTCTATTGCTGAGTCGTATTTCCTGCAATCAAGTTTGGTGCGGTTAACTTTGAGTTTGTATCTATTGTGTGCTCTTGTGTTGTTTCTTATCATGAAATAGCGAAGATAATAGTAAGTGAAACTATTCTAAACCAGGTGACGGCAACCTACAGCTCCAGAGTCACATGCAGCTCTTTGAACCCTCTGCTACCGCTCCCTATCCCATCACTGGCTGGTCCCGCCCCTCTCCCTCCCCTCCCTCGCCTGGCCTGAGAAGGGCGACAGCAGGGAATGGAAAAGCAGCTGGGGCTGATTCTCTGGCATCTCACTCTTGCTGGAGCTTCTTCCGGCCCTTGTTGGTAGGAGGGAGTGACATCGAGTTGGCCATGCCCACCCAGGTTTTGTGGCTCCCCGTGGTTTTTTTTCTGTGGGAAATGGGTCCAAATGGCTTTTTGAGTGTTTAAGGTTGCAGACCCCTGATCTAAACCATGCTATATCATGGTTCATCATCACATCAAGGACAAGACAAGGTTGCCCAGTTCTCCCTTTCTGAGTTTACTAATCCATTAGCAAAAAAGTTTCAATAGGATAGTATTTTTTTAGAATTAAAATGGTAAGACAAGTATATAAGTTCAAAATGTACACTGATTAAGTTGTGGTTATAGTTTCACATTTAAGGGAGTCTCTAGAATTAATAATTGAGTATATACAACAGTACAGTATAGGACCTTGGATAAACAACAATAAGACATGGTTGATTGCATAGAAATTCTCCAAAGAGGAATAACAATTCCTAAGATAAACATCAGGGTTTAATATTACTATTAAATCAATAAAATAATTAGGAATTTACTTAGCTAGAAAATAATATGTACTCTAGAATAATTTGTAAATCTGAAAGATCGTAATGGACATTCTTAGATGAAAAAAGTTGAACACATTTTGGCTAAGGAGAATGTTAACAATAAAAATGAACATTCTTCCACGAGTTAGTTTCCTGTTCCAAATGATTTCAATAAACATTGATGAAAAGATGCTGAGTGAGTGGCAAAGATAAAGTGTGTAATTTCATCTGGTTAAATAAACAAACAAGAATTAAACTTCAGATTTAAACTTTGGTTCAGACTAAAGAAGGAACAGGATTTGCAGAAATAACTTTGGATGATTATAAGTATGAACTCTGTTCAAAGCAGCTTATTAAATGCATAGGATAAATATTTTTTTTAATAATTCTTTTTTATTTATGACTTTATTTAATAAAATATAGAATTTATAGGATAAATATTTCTAAATGAATGAATAAAAATAAATATATATTTTCATGAAGAGATTGATGCTGAAAATTGGACAAAAAAATCTTGACAGCCTGCAAAAATAAAATCACTCGAGATTCTTTCCTTAGAATGATCAAAAGTGCTTCAAGTGTTTTAAATGAACAGTCTAGTCCAGAAGGAATTAAAAAAACAAGGTGAACGTGCTCAGAATGTTTAACTGAACTTGAAATGTTTGTCATACAAAATGCAGAACATTTGCTGGATTTTTATGTAAATTGGTATTGAAATGTGATTCAGAAACCAAGCTAGTTAAAGATTTCATAATCAAAAAGAGACAGACAGAATTTAAATGATATAACTGACAAGTAACAATGACAGTATTAACAGAAGATGGCCATCAGATTCACTGTGAATAATACACTATAAGAAAGTAGCTACAAATGTTCTGCTGATTAAATTATCCCAGTGATAATTGTTAAAAAGTTGTGCAACTGTAACAACTGGAATGTTCTACCATATCTGGTGGTAAAGTGATTTACTGCAAGGTGCAACAAATTCTGACAATTGGCTTTTCTTTTCTACCACATATTTTCTGTTAAGTATTAATAAACTTAATATATCTATAAAATACACTGAGCTCACTTTATATAGGGTAACTGTCCCCAGAATACTTTATGCTTTTTATTGGAAATCACATCTCATTCCTTCATTAAAGAGATGCCAACTTAAATTGTGGAAGTGTGCAATTATCCCAAAATAATGGCATTCTGAAAAGAAGACTGATGTTAATTTCAACTTGAAACTGTTTATGGAGTACAATTAGACAAAAGGTTGCTGTCATCCAAGCTTTGGCTTCTCTTTAAAGTTCTTTAATTTAGTTAGAATTATTTATTTTTAATTATATAGAAGTCTTGTTTTAATTTTTTTAATAACATAAATTTAGCAGTGGACAGTTTAACAGTAGAAAATATTAAAATGCTAAACTGTCTTAAAATTATTTTATTTTTATTCTAATCCAAGTTAATACATAAGAATAAAAATGAGACATTTCTTCCAATGGAAGAGTTTGTATTTTCTTCCAGTTTTATCTTGAATTGTTCTGAAAACATTGCCATGTCACATCAGTGTTTTGCAAATTCTGTGCATCTTTCTTTTTTCTCTTCCTTCTCTTTCCTTTTAAAACAAATATTATACAAAAATCAAAAGTTATCATTGGTGTCAATGGAGATACTTCATCAGAAATGGCTTGCTTGGGTTCAGTTTTAACCTGCTTCGTCCCATCTAGTTCTGAGCAGCATCCCAAGCACACGTTCAAGACTTCCACAGCATCTTAGGCTCAGTCCAGAATAAAAAGGGCAAAGTATTTATCAGTAGACTATCTCACCCCAAAACTAATGGGTGATGTCTCCCATTAGTCTCATCAGGATGACTCGGGACAAGTCAATCAAAGCATGCTGGATCCTATAAATCAGAGCTACCAAACTCCTGGCCCGTGATCCGAATGCATCATGCACTGGCCACCCCCATGCCCAGTTTAGTGAAGGGGGAAAAAGTCCCTCTACATCACATGACACAGCTGTGACGCTGCTAGTTTGACACCCGTGCTATAAATGACGCCATAGCCATCAACCAACACTTTGACCAACACCATCCCTTGTGGTTTGACAGATTGACAAACACCATCTCTTGTGGTTTTGATTAACTGAGGCTTTCAATAACTTTCTTTAATAAGAAAGTTTCACATGCTGAATTCCTTTCTAATCATAAGGAATTCCCTTATCATTTTGGGCACCTTTTGATTAGTATACCTCAAGTACAACTGAAGTCCAGTAGAATCTCTAATCTAGACATGACCTTGCAGGCCAACACATTGTTGCATCTCACCAACTGGGAGGCGCAGGCAGTTTACCGACAAACTGTGCACACAGGATACACACAGGAATTCCAAGCCATGAGGTGATTGTCTTTACAATGTTAGAAGGAGTAAAATGCAGACAAAAATACTCTGTAACAAAAAGACCAAGGCCTTACTTTCTTACAAGTGACTACATAGAGTAAAGGAAATTGTAGCTGATCCTAGGCAATGGAAAACAACATGCAGGCTTTAATTATTCATTAAAAATATTTATATTTATAAATTACTTTTCTGCCCATCAGGGCCCTCAGACTAATTTAAACCAGGAAGGCAAGAAAATTACAACAAAGACAAAACATTATTTAAAACTGGGGATGGGATTGCGCCAACCTGATCTTTCCTGGGAACTGCTCACATACTGCTTTGTCTAACTTAGTACATCTTCATTTCTCACTCATGCAACATTTTACCCTCTTGGTCTACCCCATCAACCATTCAGTGACTCCTAAAACCATGTTCTTATTTTCTGCCAGTTCTCTTATTCTGAGGCTATTTCCAGCTAGGCCTCAAATGCAGTTGGGAATGTGATCTTAGGGGTGTTTGTGTATTTGTTTATTTAATAAATGTATATGGCTGCCTATCTACCCAAGGCACTCTAAAATAAAAACAAAAATAAACCACCTGCATTGATCCATTTAAAAGAAAGTGGATTGGGGCTCCTAAAAAATCACATTATACTGTGTAGCTCATTGAACAAGCCATACCCATTCCCTTTTTATTATTAAGAATATAAAATACAAATGAAAATAAAAATAAAAATGATAGGAAAGTGGGAAAAGAAGAGAGAAAGAAAAAATGAGGAAGAAGATAGAAGAAGAAAAAAAGGTATTGCCTTCCAACTTTTTTCAGTGCAGTAACATGCAAACTAGAATTACAGCCTTAACTTTTCACTGTATCCCTCCAACAAATACTACATAACAAACTAGTTTAATGAGGAAAACCCCAAAGTAAAAATTTATTTTTTTCCCCGTCTCAAGCACAAAATCAGAAGTGATTTCCAGGTAGAAATAAAACTGGATATATATTTTTCTCTGATTAAAACATCAATTTTGCCATCTCTGTTAGCTCTGACATTTTTTCCATCCATTGTTCTACTGTGGGGATTGATGTTTCTCTCCAATTCTGTGCCTATTCAATTCTTGGTACAGTTAACATATATAGTAATAAAGCTCCAAATCTTTTTTTTCCCCAACTCCTTACCCAGTAATCCTAAAAGAAAAACTTCTGGTCTCAATTTTATGCTGATTTTAAGGATGCAAACCACATCCATTCCATCAACCCCTCAACATTCAGTCTCCGTGCCCAAGGGAAGAGCCCCGGTTTCACAACTAGCTAACCAGGTTTGTGCTGCAAAAGATGGATAGCAAACAGCATTTCTTTATTTCTGCTGCCACGTAGGCATCATCCAGAATTTTGCAGCCCCACTGCTATAGCCCGAGTTATCTTGACAATGTGACTCTCAGGTTGCTGAATTCTGATACCTGGTTCTCCTCCCACAATGTTGTTGTGCAGTTCTAGTTTTGCTTATACACAAAATTTAGATAGTATTAATATGTTTTTAGATAAGGATGGAGAATCCAATATTGGAAAAGAAGGAGTCACTTCCTCTAATCATACCTGTACATTTCTATATTGTACAGGTTTCCAACAGGTTCATCTACTTGTTCTACATTGGCATAAGCTCAAATGGTAGCTTTTTTAAAAAGAAATAGTTTTTAAGCCAAACAATTGAAAAAGAAGACATTTAGATATGCAGAGTTAGACACCTGTGTACATATAGTAGGAGGCTTAGTGCTCTCTGAGCTTGCTTGTTTTCTTGCAGATGTTTCATTACCGTAACTAGGTAACATCATCAGTGGAGTGCTGTTTGCTGTCCATTTATATTCTAATGCAGGGCTGTCCAATTCCCGGCCCATGGCCTGAATGCATCACATGCTGCCCACCGGTTAGCAAAGGGGAAAAAAGTCCCGATATGTCAGGTGATACCACCATGACAACGTGAGTTTGACATCCCTGTTCCAATGGCTTGACCTGTCAGTGTTGGTGGGAGTGCTCTTAGAGATTATTTCTTTGGGCTGTTTATTGTTGGCTTCTTTGGCAATTTCTTCATTGGAGTATTGTTTACTTGATTGTCTGATGTTAATTTTGGAATTAATTTATGCTGATCGCTTATGGAGAAGTCTTGTGTGTCGTTTCCCACCCCCTCACCCCTTTGGCTGGTTGATTGTCTCTTTTGCATAGTCTATAAATGCTGTTAATGTCAATGTGTCTATGGATGGCTTCTAGAAATTCCCTGGCATCCTTGGACTTGTCTTGGAGTTAGATTAACTTCAAGATTAACATCAGACCAATAATCAAGTAAACTATACCCCAATCAAGAAACTGCCAAAGAAGCCAACAGTAAACAGCTCAACCAAAGAAACTCTAAGACCATCCCCATCAACACTGACAGGGCAAACCACTAGAAATATAAACTGAGAGCAAACCGCACTCCTTGCTAGCACTGATGACGTTTCCTAGTTTTGGTCATGAAACATCTACAAGAAAACAAATTCAAGAGCAGCAAGGACCCCACGTTTCAACCCTGAGCTACAAATATTCTCCTTTATTAGGTGGCTTAACTGCAAGAAAGATATACACATGCAAATTCAGCATTTGTTATATATTTTTTTCCCAGGCCCAAGCCTTCCCTGTCTGGCCTATTGTGTATGATTGGGTCAGAGAAGCAGGAACAAGACCATCAGAGTCCCCTACTTGATAAATAAACCGCTGTTTAAAAATAAACAACATAAGAAAGGAAGTAGCAAGGATGAGAAGTAAGCAGGACGTTTCAACATACGAATGGAGAAAAGGGATGTTTGGCCCTGCTTCTTTGAAAAGAAAAATGGGGAAGGACACCTTTTGGGCCACAGGCATGATCAACAGCAGCCAACATAGTTCTATCTCCAAACATCTGCTCTCTACAGTTCAGAGTTGGGTTAACCTAGCCCAGGGGTGTCAAATGTTACATCATCACAGTGGCGTCATGTGTAGCATTAGGACTTTCCCCCCCCCCCTTTGCTAAACCGGGCGTGGGCATGACCAGCACGTGATGTGATGCATCCGGCCTGTGGGCCAGGAGATTGACAGCCCTGATCTAGGCCCACCTGATCCATTGCATGGTACTGGGGAGATTTAGAATTTAGTTCAACTTGCATTCAAGGCTCAGAGAGCTCCTTCCCTCCCTCCCTCCCTCCTTCACCCCCCACCCACCCCCGAAAGCAGAGTTTTGATCGACTGCCAATTGTTGGGATTTTCTGACCTGCTTAGTGCCATAATGCCAAATTAGAGGTACAGCTCTGGGACAGGCATAGTTATATTTCCAAAAATTAAAGAGCCACCCAGCAGGTGGTGAAAAAGCAAGAAGTAATACAAGACAGCTTACACATGGATTTTTTTTTACATACGCAGACATATATTATCAACAGTCTAAAAACAGTTTGCCAAAGACATCCCTTTACAATAAAGTGGCTTACATACACGTGTGCGTGTGTGCATGCCCCTGTTTATATGCACGCACAGATGTGCTGTGCTTGCTTATGGCAATTGGACCTATATGTGTGCTACCATATATATTTTTTGTCTGAAAGGTGCACTAAGCTGTGGTCATAAAGCAGAACAGTGGTAATGGGGGAGATGAGAGTGTCCTACAGTTGCCTCTTCTCTGCTTCCCATTTCAAGATCAATTAGGAGGCACAGACATTATCTAATTCTAATCTTAATAAAAGGAAAAAAGGGAAAATAAGTTTTTAAAAAATCACCTAATGCAGGCTACAGGTCAATATTGGATATTTGTGAGCTCTGTGGTTTGCTGTAGAAAGTTCTTTCATTGGAATTCCTACAGATCCAACCATTCTTTTGTTTAAGGTCCCATCAGGCAGTTCGTGGCACCTTAAACATGAGACAATTGTGAGCATTTGCTATAATAAATCAGGAAGCTTATCCCTATAATTCCAAACCCATTGTTAAGTTGAGCTACTCATTCACATTTTTAGAGTCTGTTCCAAGTGCCTTGATCACTGGAATAATTTCCGGTTTTGTTTTCAATATTAGCTCGGGTTATTGTTTCTTAAGTATCCATATGGGTACTTAAGGCCTCACCAAGTTTAACGCAAAGCTGAAAAAACTGTTTGCAAAAGAACTTTGCTGTTCACGGTAGCATGGGACTAGCCCCCCTTCAAAGAAGTGAGCGGTATGGACTTTGTCCCAATGCCTGGGTTTGGTTAAGTGAGTGGCATGAGCTGGCATCTGCTTGGATGGTGAAGGGTTGTTCGGAGACAGGATGCTGCAGCACTGGGGCTTCTGCGAACAGTTCTTTCAGTGTCAAATGCCTTTGGCAGGTTAGGTCCCACTGTAGGGGTTGTCCTGGGTGGGTTTCGTTTCTGGACTCCCTGTCTTTAGGAGGTCCATCATGGGTTTGGCAATCCTCGCGAAGGAGGGGATGAATTTCTGGTAGAAGTTTGCAAACCCCAAGAAGCTTTGTGAGCTCTCTGTGGGTGCGAGGGGGCTGCCAGCCTAGGAGGGCTTATACTTTGGCTGGGTCCATCTCTATGCCCTCATTACCTACGCGATTTGGTACCAGAAAAATAAAGGAACCGCTCATTAACCTAAATATACTGGATAGCATTCTAGACATCTTTTCGAGATGGGAACCATGTAAGCTTTTTCTCCATATATGATTAAATATAAGAGAATTGACTGTAGTTGAGATCACCCTGGCTGAGGTAGGATGAAATAAAACCTATTTTAGTCTGATTCTCAAAATTAGTTCTCTCTCTTGGAGAGCCTATAAGCCATCTGCAGTGACCATATGCAATAACCAACTATAAGTAGGACGAGGGTAAATAGCTTTCCTCCAGAGTAAAAAAAACTAGAATTCCATTAAAACACTGGCAATAGCTGGGATAAAAGTTCTTTATACGATTTTTTTTTTCAAAAATGCAACACAAAGAGCCTTTTTCAAACACATTTTCTAGCTATATCCATATGTTTGGGTTTATATATTTCTCTGATTGCAGAACTCTTTAACGTGCTACTGAGGATAAGCTTCTAAAAAACTAAAACATTACATATTGACAGTGACAAGTGGCTTGTTGCATTATTGCTTTAAAGCAGCTCAAACATGTTTCTCCCTTCTCAGATCAGGCACATGGATAGCCTACAGAGTTCCTCCTAGAATAATTCCACTTAGACCCTTGTGTAAATAGACCCCTTCTCAGATTCAAGGTTCCCAGATCATAGCCTACAACATCCCTTCGGAATGGATCTTAGCCAGAAGGACTTGGTCTGTCTTTGGAAAAAAATATCTCCATAGCTATTCAGTCTAAGCCAGCACCAACCCAACTCTTCTGTTTTACATTTCCTGCCCTCCCACAGTTGCAGATTTTCCCTATTTCCTTTAGCCTATTTGAGGTTACACTATCTTTGTTTGCTGGCCACAATATTTCTTTTTGCATGGAGCAGCATCTTAGAGCAAAGAAGAGAACGTTAGTTTGGAAACTGAACTATTTGTCTAAATAGATGCAGATGCAGCTACTTCAACAATACCTCAGCACAATGTGTGTGTCAACCTTAACGTGACTCATAAGGGTAGAAGTGCCAGTAACTATTCCTCGGAGAAGCACATGTGAATTTTACTACTACTGGCTTCTGTGGGAACAAACCATCAAAAGAGCAACTTCTGCTTTTCAGTATAATGCAAGGTTGTGATCCCTAGTGGGTGGCTTCTTGGATTTCTTACTGCCACCAACCTTCATATTCCACAACAAGGATAAGCTTCAGAGATTACAAAATTCCCGCATCCCCTTCATCAAGTGCCCTTTTTTGTGGCCATCTGATCATCACTGTTCAAAATGGAATGCCGGGTTTTATTTCCATTTTGTGATGCAAAACAGAAGAAAACTAACATATTGTAAATCCTAAACTAAACATACCGCAAAGAAGGAACAATCCAAACAATTCTGCTTAAACACTCTGCTTATATAAGTTGTGGCTCCACTCCCTAAAGATCGTCCAAAAAAAGTCTGTGCAGCCTTCAGAACATCCCACCCCTATCCCTAAATTGCACCAAACCAGGATCACTCAAAGGAATGTTCAAATTTATGAGACATAATATTGACATCAAGTGACATCGAAATTCCTCCATTTTTCTCTTTATTGTTGGAATCTTCTCTAATGTCACAGAGCACCAGAGCTCCCTATTCAGCCTTTAAGTCCAATATTGACAAAAGGACTAACATAATAATTATGTCCTCACTTCCAAACAATTACAACTGAGGCTTCACTGCACACTGACAGCTTTCTCTAGTATTCATATTTGAACAAGACACCAACTCTGAAGAATCTCCTCACAAAAGAACAGGTATTTTGCTATTCCAGAAGAGCTGCTGAGAACAACAGTGGCAATCCACTGATTATCCTCTTGACTAAGCCCAGCCTTAAACTAAGAATTATGGGGTTCAGTGCTAGCCTTAAGAGATGGCATCTTGAATAATGAATTTAGGAAATTAAAAAGCATCCCCCATGGTAGAAAGCAAAAATAAATAAATGTCCATGACAATAGAGACAGCAAGTTCTGCCAACTGATTACTGAACCACTGATTGGGCAGCATAACTGGCTAGGCATTTGGGAAGAAACAATATATCAGGAATTGGCAAGTGAATGACTAAATATACAACATTCCAATAGTGTTTCCTTACCCTGCAGAAAAGCAACAAACAAATTTTCACAGTAGAATTCTAAATATGCAAATTCCACCTAATCTCTCAGATTGACTCTCAGTTGTTCTGACACTGAGGCCCAGACTCATTATTTATAATGATAAATGCAAGTAATGCAATCCATCTGATCCCTCACTGAGAGTTCAGACAACTTTACAAGCATCAGAGACGCCTGGAGCATTCTTCCCCTTGTTCTCACCCACACTACCCTCTCCAGATACCATCGTACTGCTTCCATTCTGGCCCAAAGAAATGCAGCCTTGGAAAAGGACCACTTGTTTTGTGATCCTTCTTACAACCCTCTCCAGGGAATGCAGGTCAAGAAAGAACGCGAGGAGGAAGATAGCCCGGCAACTTCATATATAGAAGATCCCAAGTTCAATCCCGGAGCTGTTCAGATCATGCAAGAAGAACTGCCTCAGCTCTTAGAAAGCCAGCAGGTTTGTTATAGATCCGTGTTGGCAAACCTATGCCATGCATGCCGGAAGTGGCACGCAGAGCCATTTCCCCTGCACATGTGTGCTCGGGCCACCGCCCGACAGCTGATTGTCGGGTATCTGGCACATGCACATGGGATGGAGAGGGTGCACAGGAGACACGCATGAGGGGGAATCGTGCATGCATGTACAAAGATGTGTGGCACACGAGGGGGAATCATGTGTGCATGCACAGATGCGCGACGCATGAGGGGGAATCATGTGCGCATGTGCAGATGCACAGGGGGGTCACGCAGGGGGCATGGGGGGGCATCATGCATTGCTTTTTGGGTGCTGGCACACGAGTGTAGACGAGGCGCGCGCAATTATCGGCACGGGAGCTGAAAAAGGTTAGCCACCACTGTTATAGATGATACCAATAAAGGAGAATAGGTGTAGTTCACAGTTGAAACGAGGAGTCCTTGGTGCTCTCTGAGCTTAGTTGTTCTCTTGCAGACATTTCATTACCCAAACTAACAGTTCTAACGAACATCTGCAAGGAAACATTCCAGCTCAGAGATCACTAAGGACTCCTCGCATACAATATCATTTATTGATGAAAGCAGAGCCATTCAGGGGTGGGAATCTATCAGTTCACACCTATTCGCTCGAACTGGTTGTTAACAATCTAAGCAATTCAGAGAACCAGTTGTTAATCCTGTAAGGAAGGCAGGAAGGAAAGGAAGGCAGGAAGGAAACATTCTGGTGTTGCTTACAGAAACTGCCTCTCCATTAACCCTTATTACATTCTTGGCAGGACTAGACTTCCTGTCTCAGGAACTTCTCTGGAGTTTTTTCCCCCTCCTTTGCTTGTGTAGAGTGACCATTCAAAGTTACAATGGCACTGAAAAAAGTGACTTATGACCATTTTCCACACTTACGACTGTTGCAGCATCCCCACAGTCGTGAGAGGCCAGGAGAGGAGATGCGTGCCTCGATGTGAGTGATATTGAGTTGGCCACACCTAGCCAATAACATGACCACCAAGCCACGCCCACCAACTAAGCCACGCCCACAGAACCAGTTGTTAAAAAAATTGAATCCCCCACCCCTGGAGCCATTGGTTTAACTTCTCACAAGTTGTCTTCAGTATTCTCTCATCAGCACACTGCTAACAGACAACAGCTTTCATGAAGAAGCACCATATAATTTGGTGGTGGTACAAGTACTAGCAATAATTATTGTTTTAATTATAACTCAAATAATAAAGGGTGAGAGTTTTAAACCTGCAGTTCTCAACGTGAGGTCCACGGACCCTGGGAGGGGCGCAATGTCATCACAGGAGGTCCACGAAAGCTGGAAGAAATGTTATGATTTTAAACTTGAGTTAAGTCTTGGAGGTCCGTGGCCACAAAAGGTACTTAAAGGGTTTTTGTGGTGATGGAAATGTTCAGAACCACAATTGAAAAGCAATGAAAATTCCTCTGCAAATAAAAACAACAACAATCAAATCACAGCACAACGCATTGCAGAATATAATGTGTGGAGATAGAAAAGCAAGTAGGAAAACAAAACTGGAAACTGTAGGGAACTTCAGTGAAAGCTGCTCAGCGATTTGTGACAAAAAGCACATCCTGCGACTAAAGACTTCATTGTGTTGGTGATGCCTGTAAACCTGCTTTTTCCAGGCAAATCCACTCAGCTGCAAAGCTACAATAACTAGTATGTTCCTGAGATCGTGCATAGAGGCCCTATTAAATATGAACTGTCCTTAGGTGGGGCTGCATAAATACAGGCATTGTTCATAGGACCATGTCAGAGAAAACTTTATGAGTGCTTGTTATATCGCCCAACCAGAAAGAAAATTAGCAAAACTCCCACAGTTTTTTTTTTTCCCCTCTCCTCACCCTCTAGTGGTAAAATTTCAGGAAAGACAAATGTAATCTATCTGTATTTACCCCCCAGGGCTGACAACTTTTACAAAAGTCTAATGTGTAAAGTTTTCTTGCCTGCATGGTGATAAAATAAAACACATTTGTTGATTTTGATGCATCAAGTTGCTGTCACGGGAATCAAGGCATTGGTACGGCCGGCTGATTTTGCTTTTGGATCAGTTGGCAACCTTATCTGATTTGTATGCTTGTTTGACATGCTTTTTTTTCGGGGTTGATTATATTGCATGTATATTACTCGAAAACATCCTTGCAGAAATGTACAGTGCAAATTCCGATATCTCTGAATTGTATGCAATTCAACACTCCCCCATGCTCATGCAAAAAGCACCCCATACCACTATATCAACCCTTAACTTTTGCACTCTTGATTTGGAGCATACTCCACACACGTGCACAGTGCTAAATCCAAAATATGCCCGCCTGCCATTCTTAGGTGTTTCTCCCGCCCGCCCCCCCCTTATCTCAGTGTTGTTCACTTACCCCTAACCGTGATATAAACGTGCCCAGGAGAAAATGAGTCACAATTTAAAGCAGTTCAAAGGATTTTTAGTAATCCCCGCCTCTTTAAAGAATGTGAATCTCAGTCCAAAGATCTCCCGTTGAGATTTAGGGATTTGTAATGAATCTAGCAAGTGCAGAATGAAGTAGCCTGGCTGATCTAACGCTGCTAGTCCCTAACCCTAACCCTAACCATAACCCAGCCACTATCTTGTTCCTGCATACACGCGCCGTCCTCCAGATTTAATCAACGCACAACAAAAAGTGAAAGAACCGCGATTAGATCAAAAAGATCCCAACAAGATCACAGAGATAAATTTATAATGGGATTCACCCAAACACACGCGCAGAAACACAGAGTAAAGAAAAGCGAAGGCAATTTGGGAAGCAAGTGGAGGATCCAACCTCTGGATCGCTCAAGTTTTTTTATTTTTCTTTATTTTATTTTGTCAAGCGATTATAAGATAACAGGTATAAGTAAAAACATAGTTATGAATACATGAAATGGGTACATATAAGAAAAATAAAAGAAACAATAGGACAGGGACGGTAGGCACGTTGGTGCATTTATGCACGCCCCCTACAGACCTTTTAGGAAAGGGGTGAGGTCAATAGTAGACAGTAGTCTAAGGTTAAAGTTTTTGGGGTTTGGGGAAGAAGCCACCGAGTCAGGTAGAGTATTCCAGACATTGACCACTCTGTTGCTGAAGTCGTATTTCCTGCAATCAAGTTTCCCTTGCTCAGCCTCAGTTTCCCCAACTGCGAAATGGAATCATGAGCGTCCCTATCGCCGAGGCTTAAGCGACAGCCAGCCAATCAATCAATCAATAAATCAGAAAAGGCTTAATTAAAAGGAACTTGACCTTTTACCTTTATAGGAGAGGCGGAGGCGAGGCACGCGGCCCTTGGCAGCCTCGCAGACGGCGACGAGGTCCCAGCTGAGCCACCACCACCACCACATTCCCAGGCCGGCGAAAAGGGCTCCCGCGCGCTGCATAGTCCCTCACTTGCCGGGCTGGGCAGCACTATAGCGGCCCCGCCAGAAGTTCTTTCAAACTCCGTGTCCCGAGCCCCGCAGCCTTTCCGAGGCCGCGCGTCCAGCTGCCTAAGGGAGGCTCCACAAGCCGGCTCGCTCGCCTGCCCTCAAGCGCGTCTTGCTCTTCAGCTGGATGCCGCCGCCGCCGCCGCCGCCGCCGCGCATTTCCCCCGAAATTCTGCACGCGCGGGCTCCACCCAGCTTCCAGCGCCGGAGACTGCCGGAGCCCGAGAGCCGAGAAGGAAAAGGCCGGAGGGAAGCGCGCTCCGTCTCCAAGCCCAAGACTTCCCGGCAAGCTGCCCGCCTCTGCGTTGTCCGCGGCGGCTGGGCAAGGGGAAGCGGGGCAGGCTAGCTCGGAGCGCAAGAACCACCCTCCGGGCAGCGGCCGGGTCTGGATCTGGAATTCTGCCCACTTTCTCCTCCGCTGGACCCCCAAAGTTCAAGTCCTCCTTGCTGGAGGAATTCCACTTACGGCTTCCGGTCTATTTATTTTATTTTATTTATTTTATTTTATTTGGTTTGTCAATTGCTTACAAGAGAATAGGTATAAGTAAAAACATAGTTATGAATACATGGATACATATGCCAGTTAGGGGGTCTGGGGTTCATCCTTGGGAATTTGGGTGTGTGTGTGTGGGTGGGTGGGGGGTTTCAAAGAGAAAAAAGGGAAAACGGAGACAGTCACATTTGAGGTCCCGGATTTGTTTCCTGCTGGCTTTGTCTTCAGCTGGAAGGAAAAAGAGGTGAGGTCGCCAGCAGCCAGGTGAATTCTGCAGTGGCGTGGGGACACTCTTGGAAGATGTGAAGGACCAGGTTCGGGATGGATCATCATGGATAAAATCTATGTGGTCCCTTAGAGTGGCACAAAATCAATCAATTAATACATCTCTGTGACATTTTTTTTTTTTTTTGTCTTAAAGAATGCCCCTCAAAGACTACTGACTCCAGCCAAAGAAAGATTCCAGGGAGTTCCAAATATTCTGGCTTCTAAAGGACATTTTGGATTGCCCCTTTGGATTCCTTTGCATGAGTACCATGCAAAGGGCTGCACTTTTTTTAAAAAAAGGGTGGTGGGGCGTGCACAGAAATGTACTGACATTGTTAAGACCAATGAAGGTAGTCATAGGTATGACCTGCCAAAGAACAGATCTACCAACAGTTATAGTCCTATAGCTTTGTGCAGTGTTGCAAGTTTCACATTTAGTGCTAAACCTTATGATTCTTGACTCTTGACGAATGTATCTTTTTTTGAATGTATACTGAGAGCATTTGCACCAAGACAAATTCCTTGTGTGTCCAATCACACTTGGCCAATAAAGAATTCCGTTCTATTCTAAACCAGTCGTTAAGATGTATTATTCCTGCTTGACAGCTTGGGGGAAGTTGGGGGATTTCCAGTAAACCACAATTAAGCAAATCAGGTCTTAGGTTAAGGGATTTATCCAGGCAACATTCCTTATTTCCAAGTAAGCAAGGGCCAACATTGTACTGTGTACTTTGATTTGTAAACTACAATATATAGAGTTGGGAAGTGTTATTGAGACTTCGGAGCCCAACTATTTACAAAGTCTGCATTACTATTACTATTAATTTTCTCATCACTCCTTATCACCCATCCCCTCCCATTTGTGGCTGTATGACTGTAACTTTGTCACTTGTATCCTTACGATCTATGTTGACTGTTTCCTAGTATGATTTGATTGCTTATTATACCCTATGACTATTATTAAATGTTGTACCTCATGATTCTTGACTCTTGATGAATGTATCTTTTCTTTTATGTATACTGAGAGCATTTGTACCAAGATAACTTCCCTGTATGCCCAATCACACTTGGCCAATAAAGAATTCTATTCTATTCTATTCTATTCTATTCTATTCTATTCTATTCTATTCTATTCTATTCTATTCTATTCTATTCTATTCTATTCTATTCTATTTAGTAGAAAAATCCAAATCAAAGCATCCCAGGAAGAGGGTTCTCTCGCTTCCTCTTGAGCACATCCAAAGAGTCTACCAGTTTCTGGGTGATTGGCTCCCCCTGTCAAACTGCCCTTATCATTAGGACGTTTTTATTTTAATGTTGAAGAGGAATCTACACCCCTATAATTAAAATCTGTTATTTCCTGTTCTGCTCTCTGGCACAGGATAGGACAGGTCCTGACTTTATTTATTTTATTTATTTGTCAATCGCTTACAAAATCATAGGTATAAGTATAAACATGAGTAAGAATACAGAAAATAGGTACGATTAAATGGGGACAATAGGATGGGGACAGGAGGCACGATGGTGCACTTATGCACTTCTCCTATGGGGCATCTTTTCAGGTATTTCAAGAGTGCTATTCTATTCTCTCTCAGCAATTTTGTTTTCCTCAAGGCTAACATACCATATTCATCCAATTTCACTCTGCAGTTTTAGGATGTAGCCTTCATTGTCTTTTCTGAACTGGTTCCAATTTCTCAAAATCCTTTTAAAGTGTCATTTCCGCTTTAAGTGCAGACTTAAATTGTGGGGTGACCCAAGCAGAACAGAATGGAATTGTTACTTCCTGTGATTGGATGCCCATTTCATTTGCTTTCTTTTAAACAGCCACATCATGTTACTGGCTCATTTACAATTTCTAATCAAGGATTAAGCCAAAGTCTTTTTCTTTTTCTTTTTTGCAAGTGTTATTACTGAGCCAGGTGATCCCTGATCTTGTGCATCTGATTTTTGTCCCCGAGGTAAAGAATTTTGCACTTGTCTGTGTTAAACTTCATTCTTTTCTTTTCAATCCATTTCTCCAGTACATTGCGATCATTTTGAGTCTTTGTTGTTGTTTTTTACTTCTAAAGCATACAATATATCCCAACCCGATTTTTATAATTTGCAAACTTCAAAAAGCATTCCCTTCACTTCATTATTCAAATCTTTAATGAAAGTAGTGAAGAATAGAAGACCCTGGATCTTTTTTTAGTTGTTTGTTTGTTTTGAGGTCTTCAGTAAACCTGCTCAATTACTATATCAGTTCTTAATTTTCTCTACTCACCAAACTTTCATATCTTGAGTATAAGCTAACTAATCCAATTTTGTATCATCTAGAACAGTTGTGGTATTCAGCCAGTTCGCATCTGATCGAGTGAATCGGTAGCAAGAATTTGACGTGGGTCGCCGAACCGATAGTAAGTTCTGGCTGGCCACCCCCCCACCCGGTCGCCCTCCTGCCCGATGCTTGCTTACCCTGCCCACCTGACGTTCGCCTAAGGTATTTCTTTCTTTTTTCCCCCCTCCCGACAGTCAGCTGTACATAGACCAGCTGTGCCAGGATTCCCCTTGCTGAGGCCCAGGAAGGCAAAAAAGGGCTCAGCCCCCCTCCATTTTTTGCCTTCCTCAGCTTCAGAGGAGCCTTAGGGGAGCAAAAACGTTCCCCAGAGGCTCTTCTGAGGCCAGGAAGCTCCCAAAATGGAGCGTGGAGGGGTGCTGCGTGCCCCTCCAATGCTCTGTTTTTTTTTCTTCCTGAGCCTCAGAGGAGAGTTAGGGGAGCAAAAACGCCCTCCCAGAGGCTCCTCTGAGGCCCAGAAGGCCCAAAAAACGAATGGGGGGCTGCAAAAAAGAAAAAAAAAGCCACACCCACTCAGTCACATGGCCATGCCCACCAAGCCACGCCCACAAAACCGGTAGTTAAATTTTTTTAATCCCACCACTGATCTAGAAGTGCCATAAGCATTCCTTCCCATCCATCTTGAGCACCTTTTCTTACGTGCTTCTCTTCCCATGGAATTCTCTTTTATCAGTTATTGATCTATTAAGATCTGCTTTTCTGAAGCCAAAATACAGGTTTTGTCTATATTTAGTTTTCCTTAAAATCAAGAGTGATAATCACTTACCCGCAGTGCTCCTGCTGCTTTGACATTCTCAAACTATATTTATATACGCATGGAGTGCTCAACTTATAACCATAACTGAGCTCCATGTTGGTAAGTGAGAAATTTGTTAAGTGGGCTTTGCCCCATTTTATGACTTTCCTTGCCATCTTTGTTAAGTGAATCACTGCAGTTATTAAATTAGTAACATGATTCTTAAATGAACCTGGCTTCCCCATTGACTTTACTTGTAAGATGGTCGCAAAAGGGGATTACATGACCCCAGGACACTGCAACCGTCATAAATGTGAGTCCTTTGTCAAGTGTCTGGATGTAAATCATGCGACAATGGGGATGCTATAACAGTTGCAAGTGCAAAAATGCTCATAAGTCATTTTGTTCAATGCCATAACTTTGAACGGTCACTAAGTGAACTGTTGTAAGTCGAGGACTACCTGTAGATAATTTTTAAAATAGTACAAAAATAAGACAAACAATTATTCTGGCTCGTTCAGATTGATATCTGTTATCTTGGCTAAATCAAAATGCCTAATTGTACAGTTGTTAAAAAAAAAAAAGGCCTAACCTCCCTCCCCCCCCAAAAAATACTCCATCCCATCATCTCACTATGTATCTTGAAGCAGACTATGGAAAGTAATAGTACCCATCTTGTGTCCTTTGGATAAACTGATGTTTCACGGGGATTTTCAAAAGGAGCCCCCAAGGGACAATGATACCATAGTGTGGATAATGGCATAAAGTGAAGCTATCTGTGGTGCATCAGCTAAGTAATAAAATATGCTCCAAACACCATCTATGTAATGTAGTATTTGAGAGTATCCAGATTAAACATCTGATCCTATAGGGATTATGCAATTTTACTCGTACCTCATACATCTCCATCTCTCTCTCTCTCTCTCTCTCTCTCTCTCACACACACACACACACACACACACACACACACACCACATTAAAGACCCTTACTAAATCCAGGCACCAATTTAAAACATCCACGACTTCAAGAGGATTAAGTTTCGATATCATCTGCATAAAGATGATACCATCACTAGCATTTTAAAATGAGCTCTCTCAGAAGTTCCATGTCATTGTTAAATAACATACAAAATAAAATTTAATCACAAGCAATCATATTTTCACTAAAATATCATGGAAGTTCTACTTCTAAAAATAATTTAAGATCTTCATAGTAAATGGCTGAGCCTAAAAGGTGGAAAGCTAGAAGCCTCAACTCTTCTCCAAAAAGCCTTCTGGCCTTTTACATGCTGGCCCAATCTCCTGTTTTGTGGTAGCAGCTTGTTAATTTCTGCTGCCATCACCTAATTTCCAGGGAGCAGTTGCTTTGACATCAACACTCTAACGGCACTGTTGAGAGAAATGAGACTTTCATAAACTGTGCTGCCTTTCTGGCAATGAAAACAAAGAGCAAAAATTAAAATAATTTCAGTAGTGACTTTGTAGTATAAAGGCATAGTATCTAGAGGATTTAGCCTTTTTTCCACCTTATGTGATAGTTCAATCTCACAAGAGATATATAAAATTAAAAAGAAAAGAAAGAATAAAAGACGAAAGCTTTTTAAAATAATATTAAAAAGGAAATATTCCGTGTTTGAGATAAAAAAGAGAACAGCCCAGTTCAAGGTAAAAGCAGCTAATAGCAGAAAATTCTAAGAGATTATACCACTTGGATGGTATTGTTTTGCATAAAGAGATGAGATAGAATTCCAAATTCATACTACTGTAGCAATCAAAAGAATATTCCATAGAGGAAAATGTATTTTTTATGGAACTCTGCCTAAAGTATGGGATAAAAGTTGCATGTTCAGTATGAAGTTAAATAAGTTTTACAGAGAAATAAAAGACAGAAGAGCATGAGAAATTATCATTAAACAGCAAACAGAATCAATAAGTTCCAGGCTATAACTTTAATTTCTCTTTATTTTATTATTAATAGTATTTCTATGTTGCTCTATTATACTATAGAACAGCTTTTTTCTAAAACAAACTGTGCAATGATTGGTTCACAGGCTGATACGGATTCAGGAGATGGCTTTGTAAACAGGCATCTGCAAATTTCTCTGTTATCTATGAAAAAAATCACCTCCTTGTCAGTTCCCAAGAAATGTGTTAGAAAGAATCTGAAGGAGTCTCCACCAGAATGTATGTTAAGATAAATTGGTACTAAATGGGAAATAATTCAGCTGCTGAAATGCTTGTAATCCTATCTATTTCATCTCAATAAATCCTGTCAATGATAAAGTTGCTTGAAAACATTACTTTCGGTTGAGTCAGCTACCAAATGCCTGATGTTCTGCTTCAGTTACCTAGACTTCACCCAGAATCTAGAACTTGTCGAAACGCCTCTATTTTAATAGATATTTTTCCATAGTTGCATTTTGTCACATTACTATCTTAATACTGCAATGAAAGGAGAAATTAATTATTGAACACACTTAACCTAGTGGCTGAATTAATCCATTATGGATTCATCCGATATATTGAACCATAAGTTAACAACACTCACAGTTGAAAAAAGCTAGACCAAAATAACACAAGCCAAATATTGTATGTTGTATGCATGAGACTACTAGTTCTTTAAATGACCTGGATAAGTATGTTGTGCAAACATGGCTATAGTAAATTTGGCAACCACAGGAAAAAAGCTCTTTGTTGGCTTGATTCTGTCGTTCCATTTATAAACTGGTCCTGATGCAAGACTAGGTTTACTTGCTTAGAATGAAATTCCTCAGAAGCCTCATTTGTGACACACTGAACCCCAGACTGGTCAACCACATTTTAGTCTAGTATATTGTGCAAATATGTGAGGTTAGTGGTAGGTGAACCCAGAAAAATTGGGTTGAGTAAACTACAATTACAATAACCGTGGGTAAGCAGGCTAGAATAAATATTGCTTACATCTGAATAAATATGCAGTCTCATGCCAGCAGCGTAAATGGTTAATTTAATACACTTTACAAAATCCTTTATTACTCTAATGTAGCCTTGAGGGAATATAAGGGAAACAATACTTATTATTTCAAGTTGATAATCATTAGCCATCGTGTGCCATTACTGTAGATAACACTATTAAATATCCATGTCAAACATTTGCATTAACGGGGGTCCAGATAGAAATGAAATTAAAAAGACAAAGCACATCTTAAGAAATAGATGAGCCAGTTTTAAGTTATCGAGATAGATTTACTACCCTTTCCTATGGGGCTAGCAGGGGAAGGTGAGCTTTGAAGAAAGTTCTGGAACGCATATGAAAACTCCCAAATTATTGACCCTCCCTCTCAGAAATGACAGGCATTTTATTTTGGCAGGATAACAGATAAGTTTTCTCTCTGACTTTCAGTCCAGATTTTGTAAGAATTTGGAAAGCCTGTATGGTAAGCGAGGGAGACAAGTTGGATGTCAGAGACACCAGACCTGCAGCTGTCATGTTATCTTACACCACTTACAGAGTCTTAGGTTTGCCTGAGTGGCCCAGGGATACCAAGGTGCCCCACTCAGAATTCCTTGCCAAGAGGATAGTATCACGGCATAATTTAATACATTCACAGACTCTGTCCTGGTGAATTATGTTAGATTGTTGATTTAGGTAGATTACTGAAAGTATTATTCACAGAAGCAACATATTACATTCACAGACTGTTGTGCTGGCTTAACATGCTATCACAAAAATTGGGCACTGGGTTTTATTTCATTTTATATTTTTTTGTTATTTTATTTTCCCACATTGCCAACACGGTTATACTGTATGTTTGCTTTTGTTTCATTTTTCCAATGCTAACTGACATAGGTGCTTGGAAGCTAAATGAAAGGAGCAAGGAAAACATTTTAAACAGATGTTAGGCTGCAGAGACGGAAGGGCGGGCATAAGGAGTGGGGTCCACCAGTTACAGCATGTCATTGAGGAGGGAGCGCTAATTGAATTCAATTAGTTCAGGGCTTGCCCCCAGAATCCCCAAGGAAGCATTTAGGAAGCAGATAAAGGTAAAAGACTTGTATTGTTGGACAGAGGAAGAGAGCTTGGGAAAAAAAAGTAACGATTGGACATATAATACAACTTTCAGCATGTGTTAATATCAGCCCTAGAGAAAATTGGGTGTTTTAGAGGGACAGCAGTTTGATAACTAATATGCTGAGACCTGTCAAATAACTACAGTATAGAAACTGGCGGGGTGGGGGGGAATGAATAGAAGAAAGAATTTCTAAATTGCCAGCTCAACTAGTAAATAGTTAAGTGTTCACCAACCTTTTACTCTATATTTCATAGCTGAGCCCAAAATAGTATAACAATCTGTGGAAAACCCATTGTGGATTTGTTCATATTTAAACAAGCTCTTACCACCACCACCCCAAAGGTCTCCCTTTTAAAACCATCTATCTTATTTACAGCTAGTCCTCAGCTTATGACTGTAATGGACACTGCTCCTTATATTCTTAAGCCGTGATGGTCGGAAAACAGGTTGTCATGTGACTTGTTTTGCAAATCATGAAGCAAATGCAACAGGTATAAAACAACTGTCATGGTCGTTAAGTGGACCATTTGTTCCCTGCTAGCCGGTTTTGCTGAAAATCAGAAATAAATGCCAATTTTCTGTTATAAACAAGTCAGCGTAAAATATATCATCCCATGACAGCAGGGTGCTGCAAATGGCCGTAAATTAGGGTTGGTTGCTGACTGCCTGAAATGCAATCATTTCTGTGGGGATGGGTGCATCTGAACTAGGACTGAACAAAGTCCTAAGTGCCCTGGGCAGGTCCATTGTAACCTTGATTGGCTGCTAAGTGACCCTGTCATAAATCAAGGACTACTTTTTGAGAAGAGATTGGATGGCCACTCATCTGAAATAGTATAGGTTCTCCTGCTTGAGCAGCTACAAGAACTCTGATGTCCTATTCTAATTCTATTCTACTTTTATAGGCTGTTTGCTCACCAGATAGCGGTCCTCAAAGTAGCCTAAGCAACTATTTTCTGAATTAACAATCACTATGTTTTACATAACTTCCTTAATTAAAAGATCCACCTAATGTTTTTCTTTGGGCCAGTGAAAGATCATAAAACAATGGGAAGATTCCGGGATCTGCAGAATTCTTCTCCAAGCAGATGCTCGGGACAGCCTCTGATGTAAAAATGACTTGTGTCAGAGGCTTAAGTAATAGCCTAGAAAGAAATTGCAGACGGTCAGACTGGGGATTATTTGCTGTTGTAATGGTTTCAGCAGTCTCTCTAGGTCTGCTGGAACATGAAGGAACAACAATGGGTTGACCCTCCCCACCCCATCCCCAGTTTTGAAAAAATGAAATCCAGCTGTTACCGAGATCTATCTGGATTTTCAGACAATATACCCTGTGCTCCTTAGAAGATGGAAAACAGAAATGTATAGTAATTAGAGAGAGCTTTTCTTTTTAATTAAAAAAAAAATCCTGCAGAAGTGGTGCTTACTTCAGATTGCAGAGGTTTTGGGAAAGTACCCTGACCTTTAACTGAAGATTTTCAACCTGTTTTTCATTAGGAATGCAAGCAATCTTTTTTTTTTTTTATTAAAAAAACAACAACCTGATACCCATTAAACTGCCAGCATGAACTAACAAGGCAGTCTAAGCAAATGAAAAATAACCAGCTTGTCATTTGCAAAGAATCAGGTGCATTTGTTAGGTTGCATCATAAATGATTTCTTGAAGCCTATACACAAAAATCTAGTCAATGGTAAACAGTAAATTGGCACTAGATAAGGTACAGCAGAATTTAAGGGGGACTGGACTCGTGTGGCAACCCAAGGACTCTAAATTTTAATGATGATGCATTTTAGTGTGTACGCCCGCAGCTCTGCCTGCTCTTCTAATTAAGGAAGTTTTGCTTAATTACTTGTTTGTTCTCTGACACAATCCGAGCTATTCTTGAAGTCAGTATAAAATCAGAAAGCTTTGTTATAACCTCACTTACTTGCCAAAGTCAGAAGGGCTTATCTTCTGAAAAGCTAACCTTACTGAAAATATTCCTGCTTATCCCTGTTTTGAAACCTGTATCAAATTTCAGTGATCCCTCTCGATGCAAATTTATATCACCCTCAAGCAAAATTTTTCTCCAGAGAAACAAACGTTTTCAGTCTCTTTCATCTCAGTTGAACTACAGTCATATGAAATAAAAATTGGTTCCACTATCTGTTCGCCTTCTAATATTCTGAGGCTTTAAAGGTGCCGGAAACTTCACTTTTGGTTATTTCTCTTTTCTATTAAACACAAACCTAATAACTCTGTCGTGTCTCTCATATTCTTGGGTATGTTGTCTGTCTTCTGAGTATGAAAATATGGAGATCAACTGCCTTTCAGGGAAAGTATATTTGGCATCTGAATATAGCCTGTGGTGTGTTATTAAGCATTAATGGCACACATCTATACCCAGGCAGTTTCTTCATTCCTCGTGTACTTTTTTTTAACTTTGAAACTCATTGTCTGTCTTTGACAGTATGGCAACTTAGTGCCATTTGCTATGCATACACCTCTGTTAGTAGTAGGTGCATCCTTGCCTGTGTGGATAGGTCAATAGTGTGCAAAGGTCAGCAAAGCTCTCCATCCCTCTATATCAATATTCCTTAAACTTCTTTCTCTCAGGATCCCTTCTCACTTTTAAAAATTATGAAGGATCCCAAAAGAGCTTTTATTTGTATGGGTTATATTTATTGATATTTACCATATTAACAATTAAAAGTGATGCATGCATTGCCATTGTGGTTCTCATGATGATTGTTTCATGGGATTTCAGTACTGGTGGTCCTTGACTTATGACCAAAATTGAACCTGGAATTCAGAGGTTGCATTCAGCAGGTTCTGACCAGTTCTGGAGAACTGGTAGAGGAAATTTTGAGTAGTTCGGAGAACTGGTGTTAACCTTCCCCCAGGAGTGGGGAGGGAATGGAGATTTTGCAGTATCCTTCCCCTACCACACCCACCAAGCCACATCCACCAAGCCACGCCCTCAGAACTGGTAGTAAAAAAATTTGAATCCCACCACTGCTGAAATTATGGTCATTGCAGTTGTAAATCAAGGTATCACATGACCAGATCCAAGTTTTCAACTTTTTTTGTGGCAGTCGTGAAGCAAACACCACAGTCAATAAGTGAATCCCTTTTTTCCCAATGGGTACATTTTGCCAGAAACCAAAAATAAATGATGGAAACCAGCGAAAAAGTCACAAATTGAAGCCATATGACTGCATGAAGCTGCAAACCACTGTAAAGCTGAGCCGGTTGCCAAGTGACCAAAAGCGATCATGTGACTGTGGGGGGGGGAAGTGCCACCATTGCAACTTCAAAACTGGTCATAACTGGCTCTGGGAAGGTCTATTGTAACTTCAAACAGCTGTTAAGCAACCCCAATGGTATGTGAAGGATTATCTGTGTTGTATTATTTTTCAGCATAAGCTGGCAAATAATTTTGATTTCACGGACCACTGGGAAGGTTTTCGGGGGGGCCCAGGGGTCCGAGGATCACCCTTTAAGGAAACACTGTTATACATTTTTCACACTGTTCTCAGAACGTTTTAAGGGTTTTGTTTTCTTTTGTTTTTTAAAAACAAGTTTTGATTCTGCACCTCTGGGCTAGTACTGAAGCATTATATTTTCTAATGTTCACACTGTGCACTTTAATATAACCTCTGGATTAGGAGGCAACTGAATATATATTTATTTAAAGCAGGAGTAAGCAATCTGGAGCCGTGCAGATATTTTTGTATTATAACTCCCACAGTTCCCTGCTATTGGCCATGCTTCTTAGTGCTGATGGGAAAGTACCAAGCTGTCTACCACGGATGTAAATATCTTGCATCCCTGCTCAGCAGAAAACGTCCCTGAAAAAGAGTGAGGCTCTGAAATTTAAGTGACATGACAGGAAACAAGAAGCATATGAAGAGAGCAAAGCAAAACAAGGAAACCCTGGCAGTGATGCTTTAAGTTACACTGTAGTTCTGAAAATAATTAGTCAGGTGAGAAACTTTTCCAAGAGAGAAGCCAGTCGGAATGGGCTTCAGAGAGCAAAGAAATGGTTCAACTTCAGTCAGGACTAGGATCAAAGAATACCCACTGAACTGCTTGCACTTACTTGCGACACTGTTTAGCTCTGCGCACCACACAATTACTACACTTTGCATTGGGCAGTAAATAAATTTCTCTCCCACCCCCTCTCCCCCTCTCTTCAATATTACAGATTCCAACACTTCTGGCTCCAGCATACATGTGAAGAAGCCAGCGTACATGGGGGCTCTGTTAACTTAAGATGCTAGCAAAAGGCTGAAAAGGAAACCGTTCTTTCCAGGTTTAAACAGATAAGGCTTATCAAAAGATATAGTGGTCCTCGTAGCTTTCAGAAACGTCATGCGTTTTGCCAAATTCTGCTAACTTAGCAAGCATAGGTTTTCCTTTATGCCATCTGCCAAATATAGAGACACATTTCTAGAGGGAAGTGTGCTTCAGCCAATACAGCTGCTCAAATGATGCACGATACCAAATCTGAAAAATGACTCAGAAAATCCTCCAAAGATTTTCAAGTTACTCTTCTTCCTTCTATCACCGAACAAACTAGCCATCCCTCACACTCCCCAAGACATTTAAACCACACCAGGGAAATGAGCTTCTGTCCCACACAATTATTATTTTTTCTTTCGCCTTATTACAGAAACTCTATAGGGGAGTTTGCTGCCCTGGGGTAAAATTGCTTGAAATAGTCTAAAAGTGTTGACATGTACAGGAAGCTGCAAATATCGTCAGTCTGTGACAACCAGATGTTCTTTACTTTCATTCTGGGAAGGACTGATTCCATGTATCTGAGCATAATAGTTTCATTTCAGTCTCCTGTCCTGAACTCCCATAAACTCAGGGTATATTTTCTTTCTCTGTTGCCTGTACGCTGCCAGAGCAACTGATCTCACTGTCTGGAGTCAAGGGTGACATCTGCACAATTATCACTTGCAAAATTCTAGCAATGTCCTTCCCACCAAAGCCAAGCCACAGAGAAATAAATTTGAAAACCTATAGAAATATGGCACCACTGTATCCCAGCAAATGAAATTGATTAAGGGTTGCTTATAATATCCTATCCTAGATAAAAATTCATGTTTCAGTTCTGTTTCTATCTTTATACACAGAAATTTCTTTCCTTATTTCTCCTTTGCTATTTGCTGTTCCTCTAGACAGGCCATTCCTTTGAAGATCATATTCCTACTTGTGCTGTGCATTTTTCTACCCAGTGACTCACCCTCGTCTTCCATTTCCCTAGCCTATACTATCTTTCCATTTTTATTGTGCTCATCCACCCTAAAGCTCCCTGCCTAGAAAGAAGAAAGGGTTTAATATTACTCAACTGTATTATGCAAGGTGGAAAGATAAAGTGAGTGTTGGCATACTCACATTTCTCTGGGTCTCTGTGTGAAATGTCTGTCAGATGCTTAGCTGATGACATTCTCCTATTTTTGTAAGATGCTCGCTGTTAATAAATATTGGTAGGGTTCAAAAAAATAACATAAATTGCATTCGTTCATAAATTGCATATCTCCTGGTTCCTTTCAGGGTAAGTAATGTAATACAAGCATAGAAAGAGAGTAAGAAATAGTTTCCCTCAAAAATTAACTGCATGAGATTAGATAGGGAAGGGAAAGCTGACTCTAGTTTATACTAACATCATTCACCAGATCTTTATTTCCTTGCTTGATCACATCCTGCAATGCAATATCCTGAGGGATGAGAGAAAGAGATGCTACCTAGAGAAGGATCAATCAATCCTTTCTAATTGATCAGACTGATAAAAGTGATGGGAAGTTTGTACTTCAAACTTGAAATATTCTGTTAATGTAGACTTACAATAAAATGTTGTTACCCATTTAGCTCATCTAGTCACATTTCCTATCTGGATGAAACAGGAGAACTTCTATACGATATCCATGTATTGCTGATATCAGCAAAGCCAAAATGGTGGTCACTTGAGTTTTTCATCCCAAATAATTTCATTGTTTTTATGGTTAATTCCATTCATAAGAGTGAAGGCTTCATACTATGTTTTATTTCCCTCAAAACTATCTAGTATTTTCTCTGCCTCCCTTAATGTTAACCAATTCTTGCTATTTTTTATTGTATTCATAGAAACCATCTTTTTTTCTCCTTATATTTATTGTATGGTACCCTTCTCCCATCCTTTTAGTTTACAGCATTCTTTTACCATTCACAGTTCCTTTCACTTCATCATTTTACTTCCCACTAGTATGACACCACACACTTCCATACACTCTGTAGCATAATTGTTTTCACTCAGTAGTTTCCACAGCCCATTTTGTTACATCCATATTCTATTCCTTCTGTTGGGAGGCCAATCTGCCTTTCTATACAGGGCTTGTACTTTTACTTCCTGCAATTATTCTGTTTTCACTCTCATTTCCTTCATATTTTCTTTTCTTCCATTGTCCATTTTCACCCAAGATAGATTTTTAGCAGTACTGAAAATGATTTTTCCAACATCCATTGTTTTTGTGTCATTCAAGAAATATCTCAGTCCTTCATCAAAAACAATCCTATCAATCGTGCTTTTAGATTTCTGTTCAAAACATAGAGGTCCCCTGTGCCTTGGCAAGTATACATTTATTTAATCTTGCCTTTCATCACATTTTTTTCAGATTTTGCTCCCTAAGCTTCTTCTTAGTTTGATTATTTTTCATTCTACTTCATGTGATTATTTTTTTATCAAGCTCTTACCTTTTTCCCACTAATCATTTTAATAAAGCCAGAACTAATTAGCATTCTAACTAACCCATTCTGAAGTCCTGCCAAGTTGTAAGAAATCTGTAAAATCCTCTGCAGCTTCTACAGCCAAATGACCTCACCCAGGTTGTCTTGTCTATGTAAATTTTGATAGGTTTTACAGCATTGCTGTGGAGGTTTGTGTTTCTCCAGGGATAGTAAAATGACCTTTGTCCATTCCCACATCATCTCTACTTCAGGGTACATGAAGGGCTTCCTTCATCTTTAGCCAGATTTCTGTTGTAAGCACCTTGTGATTTCTTTTTATTTAAAGTCTAATTTCTGGCTAAAAACTTTTATAGGATAGCAGTGATAAGAGTTGTTCAGGCAATCACATTCTTATTAATAAAAACAAGGACAGACTTAAATACCAAAGTATGCAGTTTAGGAGAGATTTCATGCCAGGCTTATTTGAATGGGAAATCACTCAGTCTGCCACAATGAATGAAAAGAAACTCCAAATTATATTATCAGTTGATCTGGAACATTCACATTGCATTATCTGTCATAACCTTCTAGGCAGTTGATAGGAATATTTAAACAAAATAAAAATAAAACAACCCAGCAAACCCAAAATAGCAGCAGACCAACACAGTGGAAATAATTAAACTATTTAAAATCTTGAATTAAAAATGAGAAGGATTATATTTCAAAGGTCTTCCTCTAAATGAAGATTATCATTCATTTCCAGACATTTGTTAATGAAAAAGGGAGTTTCACAGCATTATCTCTCTCTCTCTCTCTCTCTCTCTCTCTGTTTTGTGTGTGTGTGCGTCTCTGTGTGTGTGATAGAATCCTTTGTCCATTCTGACATCATCCGGGATCAAACATCCATTGTTTCCAATATTTTCCTTAAACTAACTCACACAGGAAAACAATACAATAAATGTTAATAGGTCCTGAATTCTACTTAAGTCAATGAAGTCATAATATGGGCTGCAAAAATCCAGAAATCCCTAGATATGGCAAAGAGATACAGAAACCTCCAACCTTTTGCTGCCATCTGCTGATCTTCTGGAAAGTTGTAGCTGAGATCTGTTATGAGATATCTTTAATCAATGGAGTCCGAATGGAATTGCCATCTTCTAGACCATATCTGCATGCTTAACGGGATAATATACAGACTACTTTCCAATTACTTTCATCATTCATGAGATGACTGAATAAGTGGTTAAAGTTTGCTTGATTGTGAATGGAACTTCATTTTTGCTGGAGAACAAGACTCTCAATGGATTCAGATGCTTCACTCAGGTATGTTCTCTTCATTGGGAACACAAAAATCATATTCTTTGGAAACTACCCACTCAGAAAGTGTCAAAGGCAAAGATAATGGGGGCTTGGCCTGAGAAATTATTCAGTCAGAGGCTTTTGAAATCAAGATATTAAAGATTTGTGAACAGAAGTGTATGCTGAACTTGATTAGGTAATGAAGCTTTACACCAGAGGTAGCATTCAGCAGGTTCTGACCAGTTCTGGAGAGCAGTTCTGGTAGCAGAAATTTTGAGTAGTGCGGAGAACCAGCAAATACAACCTCTGACTGGCCCCGCCCTATCTATTCTCTGCCTCCTGAGTCCCAGCTGATCGGCTGGGTCCTCTTTTGTTGCCCTGCACAGGAGAATGGAGCTGGAAAGCAGGTTAGTGGGGTGGGGAGGGAATGGGGATTTTGCAGTAACCTTCCCCTGCCACGCCCACCAAGCACACCATGCCCAGCAAGCCACGCCCACAGAACTAGTAGTAAAAATTCTTGAATCCCAGCACTGCTTTACATCAACCATTTCCTTTCAAAATGCAAAAGAAACCCACAGTTTGTTGGAAGCATGCATAAATTTCCTTTTCCAAAAGAACCTGGCCTTAGAATATTTAATCCAAGAGTTCAGAAAAGCAAAGAGAGAATCAGTGATTTTCAAATGCTAAAACCAGAATGTACCATTCTTTAAAATATGTCTTCTTTAAAAGTCTCCTTCTTCCAGACTCTCCTTGGCTGTTAAGTAACCACAGTCTAAAGTTCCTTCAGTTTAACATCCTGGTTACTCAGAAAGTATGGCTTCTAGTAAACTTGAGCTACGATGCCTCCTGTTTAATATATTAAATTTGTCAAGATGCCAAGTACTTTACAAATAATTGTAATAATCATAAGAGACTAACCATACAGATGTTATAAAATTGTATAGCAATGTAGGAAGAAATGAGATCACTTGGACTTCACTAGTGATTATTTTCATAAATGTATAATGCTGAATTGAAACTGCTCTACTCTTCATACCAAATTGGCCATAACATGGACATTATTCCACCACTGCCGAATAATTGTGTTTGCCTGTCTTGAAAAATTCTTCTCTAATTTCTATTCCCATTGTTGAAACCAGATGTTAAATGTAGAGACAGATGTGAAGACAAAGATAAGATTAGTGGAAGACAGAATATGAATAAAGTTAGGGTATACTATAATAAAGTTAGTATACAGTATACAAGCCAAACTCTGCCTGGAGGAACTTGGGAAGTTATTTTCCACTTGCTGGTTCGGAAGTTATGCTATGACATGGTTTGCTTAACCATCACATTTAGCATACATCACAGTTAGCATGTTGATGGTAAGTCATAAACCATGGTTCACAGCCATATTAAGTCAAAACAATGACTTTGTATGTTGTGTGTGAACCTAGTCACAAAATTAAACCTTTGCTCATTCTACTTCTCAAGATTTGAGATAGGAGTTTTTGCAGCTCTACCTGGAGATGATATGGATTAAGGATATTTTTGGTCCAAATCAGATGTTCTACCAGTTAAGTGGGAACTATTCAACTGATATAACGTTTGAACTTCAGCTACAACCAGATGATGGTGGAACATGAGGAACAGATCAAGCCCTGTTTTACAAACATTGTATTTTCCATTCATCTTAGGGTCAAGCAGGCCAAAGAAACTTCATGAAGTAGGTTTTCAGGAGTGTCCCTAAGGAATGTCATAAGAAAAAGCAGAAGTATATACATGACATTTCAAACAGTCGGAAGTAAATTGGCAGTACAAGATCATGAGAGGAAAGCAAACATCTGTGAACCATGGTGGACATGGACACGTTGGGAGATGATGGGATTAGAAGTGACATTAACTCAAAGCCAGTCCTCCCATAAGACAGGATAATTCTTTTTTTGAACTTTTAGTGAGACGTTTAACCTACCCGTCTTAAAACCACAGCTTTTCCTGAACAAGAAATAGGAAGCCAGCAACTGAAAGCCAGATGGAAGAGAGCCTAGATAAAGAAGCAAATCAGGAAAGCTTAATTAAAACACTGACACAATCATTGGCTGGAAGAGCACAGGAAGCAGACCAGATTGGCATTCACACTTGCAAATATACACATGCAATAATTGGCTTACCTCATAATGGCTCAACAAAGACAGGGTTTTATACCTTCGATTGCAACAAACCCGTTTATTATTTCTACTGATCATTTCAATCATAATGTTCTGTACGGGCTGAATATTCAGTTGCCCTGAGAAACTGACAGCAATTTATGTACAGTATTGCTAAGAAAACCAATTTTTAAAACGGTTGGTACTAGACAACCCTCCTCCGGTTTGAAAAGACTATGTACAATCATTCATGTTTACATCAGGTAATCAATCTAATTTTAAAAATATCTTACAATCCTACACAATTCTTGAGTCTAACAGAATATAATGTATATTGTCTAAGAATGTATAATGCTAGCATCAGATTATGCTTTTCTTTAATTTGTTATGTGAGAACTCTAACTGTGATGTTCCGAAGACTGGGATTTTTTTTTCATTCATAAATAAATCTAGTTCATTAAAAAGAACAAGCCTTGCCTTGGAATAAAGGAAATTGTACAAATTCTCATTTTGTTTTGAGTTCTTTATATTTTTTTTAAAAAAGTAATATTTCTCCTGCTTCATAGGAATACAGGATTTCAGTGATTGTGCAAGAAATGATCTAGAAACAGGAAGGCTATCAACTAGAAAAGAGAACCTGGAGAGGAATTCAAATATCTATAAACTGAAGTTTTACATCTGAGTAGAACATATAGACTTTGATCACAGGAGCATAGATTGTGTTAAATGACAGTAATATCCTTTCCATGCAAAAGATATAGAAAGCAGATTTAATCAGTGAAATAGTTAACTCAAGAAGGTGTGCACCTTAATATTACAGCATAGGTTTCTCAATCTTGGATACCTTTAAGATATGTGGACTTCAGCTCCCAGAAATTCTCAGCCAATCTTATAGGTAAGCATTTCACAGCTTAGATTCAATATCAAAAGTCCCTACTCCTAGTGATAGCCAGTTGTATAGTTTTCCAGCTGTGTGGAATATTAAGGGTGGCTAAAATGACTTAAAGTAATCGAAATTTCAATGTATGCATCTTTTTCATCCTGTTCTTCATATTCAGAAAGGGAGGGATATTGTGCATTGCACTGTATCTCAAAGTTAAAAACTGACCCGTGATGCTTAAATCATGTAGGACTAAGACCAATTATTTTATTGTAACAATGAAGTGATTGTGGTCCCCTTGTAACCTCATTTGGAATTCATAATGCAGAAAGAATGCACTTGAAAGGCAGTACTTTAAGAGGAACTGCATCTGTATTTTTCTTATTAGGATTTTTTTTTGTCTTGTGTTTTCCTTGTTACTGATGTGGCAAGAAGAAATTTGGCCAACTTCCAAGAAAACAAGTAGTCCATTCACATTGAAAAAGATGGGAAGATGCCATTATCTGATCCTGCAGCAATCCTAATGTAAAGCACTGGATTTGCCAGCCTTTGACCTCATGGTCACAATAAGTCAGAGGTCGACTTTATAGTCATATACAGAGCAATAAGGAACCCTGGCTTTATTATGACTGCTCTCCTGATGAGAAGGAATTCCTTCTAATCCCTGGTTCTTTGGCATATATCTTCAAAGACAAGCTGTTCTCCTTTCTTTCAAAAGATTGCAGCCCTTTGGCATTGCCTGCTGATCCGAAAATTATTAGGAAAAATATGTAACTGAATATTTCTAAACAAATAATTCAGTTGATTCAGCTGTTTGGAGTCCTTGTTTATTTATAGAAATGTACAAGAACTTTATGTTGGAGATCATCTTGTCCAGAGGTAGGAAACCTGTAGCTCTCCAGGTGCAGATTACAGCTCCTATTATCACTGACTATTAGACTATTGGGAGGCTGCGAGAATTCAGAGATTTACTATTGTTGACTTAATATAATTTAACTCAGGGAAGGTAGGCAAGCTGGCTGAGGAAAAATTAGGACCCATTCCATTGAAGACCCAAATCTTGAAAGGGTAGGTCTTTCCAAGAGCTGCTTGAATGAAATGGCCCTTGGACCAAGCCTTAATTTTCACATGATTTCTGAAGAAGTTTTTCAATGGAATACTGCCACCAGTTCAGCTTCTTTATGGCTAAAAATTCACAGTCACCTCTAATGAAGTAAGCCGCATACATTGACTTTTCAGTTCTGTTATGTGCACTGTAATTTTTTGATTTAGAAATTTGTTTAAAATGTTGATGTCTACCATCCATGAAGCTTCACAATTAACCATTAAAACAAAATTCTGTAGGGTGAGCTTTCTCTGAATCCTTAAAGACACAAAGACAAACCTATAGTATGTGACTAGATCTTCCCTTGCCACACTAGAAAAAGGGATTGTCGTCCCAAAACTCAGATCAAGTCAGGGTTATACTTCACTATACTAAACCTGGAAAACCGGATGTATGCTCTTATTATTATTCATAAAGCATAGGTAAAAAATGCATAGCTTATGAATATATGAAATATCCTTATTATCCTTGGTCCCACAAAGCATATAAGGCAAAATATAATTTTAAACAGATTGTCAGAGAGCAAGTTATACTGGATTCATTATAGACTACAGCATATAGTTGATCATTTTCCCATAAAATACCCCCTAAAGGCCAAGTATGCAGAAAGAAAGTCAGCTTGAAGAAATTAGTGGGAAGGAGGAATGGCAGCGAAAAAAATAATGGAGCATAATTGTGTGCACAATCACACACATGTGCACCCTTTTTGCATTACCTAGTTTCATTTCCAGAAGAAATGGTTATCTGAATATATTATACATATTTGTATGAAGTGTCTTGCTTTCATCCTGTTAAAATAAAAATAAGAAAATGATGCTTTTATTAGCACAAGTTTGCAGAAATCAAGTTGGCCAAATTTATCAGTCAGTACCAGTCTAAAGCATACCTGTATACCTTCTTACATTGAACTATTTCAGGATATAGTAATTGTCATACATTTACTTTCAATAAACCATTGACATTCTCTTAGTATTGTTTCATACTTTTTAAAGACATATGATTGAAAATTACTTTGCATGGCTTAATCAAGGGATCATCCCCCATGCTACCCTAAATAGAGCTTTTGCCTGTATTTCTGGACAACACAGTCTTCCTTTTTAGGGTTGTACTATGCCTTCTCTATGCTTTTAATAGCTTTTTTATTGTTAAATTATATTACGGTTGCATAGTCAGTCAGATGTGATTATCACCATCTGTAATGGATACAGGTTGGGTGCTGGCTTGCTGTTATTGTTGTCATGGTTCATTGCATGATCATACCCGCTGCTCCTCCTTCCTATTTTCCCCACAACAACAACCTGTGAGATGGGTTGGGCTGAGAGTGAGTAAGTGGCCTGAAGCCACACATCTGGCTTTCATGTCCAAAGTGGGGCTGGAACTCACGGTCTCCTGGTTTCTAGGCCAGCACCCAACCTGTATCCATTACAGATGGTGAGATAGCTATATCCACAATATCATCCCCTCATCACTCCCAGCCCAACCTGAAGATGGTCTCCTCCTGTGTTTTGACTGCTTCAGGAGAATTCCCTGCAGGACTTTCTAGAATAACTTTGATAGCCATAACCACAGCAGCATTATATAGCTCAAGGTGACGACTGTTTTGAAATACTGGAAACAACCTCCCTCCCTCCCTTCTCTTTGCAGTTCTTACTCATCTGGGCTATCCCATATTGTAATACTGAATTCACTTTTAAGCATTGAATCAGTAAACTGCTCATCGGTGTTCTTACTAATCAGAACTCTTAGAGAGCTGATTTTGAGATTAACGATTTCCGGTCCAAGTTGATACCAAAAAAAATTGATAATCACATTTTGCAGTAATTGAATAGGGTCTTGGTGGGACAGGAGTGTCAAAACAGAATGGAATGGTTCGGAACGAATTGCTGCTACCCTGCTGGTAACCTGAACCGAAGTGCACCTTATTAGCATATTTGTTGTAAATCATGTTACTTCATTACCACTCAATTGTCAACCATGAAGCTGCTCCTTGGAAAGCAGTAGATGAACTTCCAAAAGGAAGCTTTCAATGAATAGTCACAAACACCAGCAGCACTTGCAGGCTTAAATTAATCCATGTGATGAAAGCAACGTTGTCCCATCATGGCACAAGAGCTGTCCCTTGTGACGGAGCACACCCATCCAAAAGGGACAGTCAGATAGTTTTGAAGAAATAAGCTGGAACTGCAGACCCCTGTGTTAGAAATCTTCTGTTAACAAAACCTTCTTATGAATAAACATTAGGGGAAGACCCTGGCCATGAAAACCATTGTTGAATAATAAAGCTCTTAAAGATATTTATTCAAGCATTTCCTCTCTTGATTATACCGTGTTTCTCATATAATAAGGCCGGGTCTTATTTTTTTTTGAGCCCCGAAAAATTGGCTAGGCTGTCTTTTCAGGGTGACTTAATTTCCCCCCTTGCATCTTCGGTAGGCGGGTGGTGATGGCTTGAATGTTGACCTCGGCATTGGTGGGGCATTTCGTATTGGGGTCAACGCAAGCAGCACCATATCCGGTGTGCAACAAAAGTACTTCCTAATGGCAAGCCCCCACCATTCCCCCATTTTGCATGTTTTAATATAGGTCTTAATTTGGGGGGAGGGGCTTAATTTCATTTCATGCCTATAAAACATGCTGGGACTTCCTATTGGGGGAGGCCGTATTGTTGGAGAAACAGGGTACTTAATTGCCTTGGCAGCACTACCAGGTTCTTACAGTCTTCTCTGAAAGTGTAAAAGGATCATTGCTTGAAAAAAAAAATTTGCATGAATAATCTGATTTAGTCAGTAGCTTTGAAGCTGAGTTATTGAAACTGATAATTTAGGGCCAAGCTGGTTTAAAACTACAGGCAACAAGACTTAAAGGCAACCTCCATCTCTTACTCAAATTTCATCTGAGTTTAGAAATGGGAAGTATTGGCAGAATCTTAGCAAGAAGGGATGTCATGTAACATTTCCACTGGGAGAGAATTTCTGTGAAAAAGACAGCTCTTTAAAACATATTTTTCTCAGGATATTTTAAGTCTTCGTCCTTTCAGTTGAATAGGAATGGTGGTTGGATTTTGGGGGGCTCTGTATTTATTGCAGATGACAAGGGCAAAGTTGATTTCCTGCAACTCCAACTTTATGTTGACAGATTAATTAGCACACACAGAAAATATTCCCTCTTAGTAGGATAGTCAACTGATCTTCCACAACAGCCAAAAAACGAAAGGAAGAACTGGGGAGGTGGGGTGGAACTGTGCTATGTGTACTTTCCAGGCAAATCAGTGCAATGACCCTTGCAATAAAACATCCCACAGGATTACATTTAATATTCCTGGTCCCTTCCATCGCATCACCTTACATCATTCGTTTTCAAATGGCTGCCTTTCCTTTGCTTAAAAGTGCTGGCTATGTTTGTTTATTTTGGCTCAGACATTTTTAAAGAAGCGCTTTCAAAATAGAACCTTTCGTCTACCAATTTCTACCTGTGATTTTACTTGCCTGTTAATTGTACTTAGTTGCACATTGCACTAAGTCATAGACTACAGTTTTATAGAATAAGCCATGATGACTGGATTCACACCACACACTGGACCAATGCTAATCAAGCCACATTATCGTTTATGGTACAGTGTGAATCAGAATGAAGAAAAGACATCAATTCATAGGCTTCTCTCAATGTTATCAGTCACTTTAGTAGACAAAGCTGGTTTGGATGAATAAAAAGGCAGCAAATAATTATTGGATTCATCACTATTGCATTTTCTACTACCAAAAAATAAGGAAAGTTTCCAGCAAAATGTTCTGGAATGAAAGAAATTCTTGTATTTGGGAATATCTAAGGGAAGGGGAAATCTTGAAATCTAGTACTAAAGGAGCTAGACTTTAGGAAGAAAAACAAAAACTAATTAAAAGTACCTGAATTTTTAGAATTACCTATTAAAAAGCAAAGGCTAACTTTCAAAGGAAGTAAGTTTGGCAATTTTGGGGTAAAGAAAAGGACAAGCACCAAAATTATCAGTATCCAGTGTGTAGGGGATAATTTATAATTAATTTCCCATTCTGGCATGTGGACAGTAAAGAAAGAAAATGGGAAAATTTGAAAAGGAGGCCTATATGGACAAGAATGCAATTCCTGATTCAAGAGGAGGCAGATTGAGATGTCAAGGGCTCTTTCCTGCTGCTTAGCCTCGTGTCCGGTACAAGCTGTCTGTTTAATAGGAGTGCTCCAATGCTCGGATTTGATGTTTTAAGAGGCCGGGCTGACCTGCTGCCACATCATTCCTAAAAAAAACAAACACCTGTGAAATGGCATTGGCTGGAGGGATCAAAAACACAAAATGGGGCAAGTAGGAACACAATGTAACCTCCTTCCAGAGGTGGTATTCAGCAGGTTCTGACCAGTTCTGGAGAACCGGTAGCAGAACATTTGAGTAGTTCAGAGAACTGGAAAATATCACCTCTAACTGGCCCCACCCCCATCTATTCTCTGCCTCCCGAGTCCCAGCTGGTCAGCTGGGTCTTTTTTCGTTGCCCTGCACAGGAAAGTGGAGCTGGAAAGCAGGTTAGTGGTTTGGGGAGGGAATGGGATTTTGGAGTAACCTTACCCCAGGAGTGGGGAGGGAATGGAGATTTTACAGTATCCTTCCCCTGCAACCATGCCCACCAAGCCACGCCCACAGAACCGGTACCCCACCACTGCCTCCTTTCCTTTTGCTGACACGTACAAATAGGTGCCATCTTGCCTTTTTTTTTTTGATACACATGAACCTCCCACCTCCTCCGCAGATGACACTGCTTCTGTGCTACTTTCATTCAAGCAAAGCATCCCTTCCTTTATTTGGCCTCAACATCAGCCATTAGGATCTGAGAGATCACTCTAGAACAGTGGTTCTTAACCTGGGCGATATCAACCTCCAGGGGGCAATTTCATTTTTCAGGGGGAGTGATGGAACGAAAAGGGGCGATGTGGGGGTGAAGGAACGGAAGGGGGGTGATATGGGAGCAATGGAGCGAGAAGTTTTGGGGACACTTTTGAGACTTTTTTCATACAGTGAACCGCTCTGTCGTACAAAAACATCAGATCGCTCGCTATTAGTGGATTGAACTGTGTTTTAAAATGTTCCTCCAGCTAACTTCAGTACAGAACGTCGTACATATGAAAATACGCATCGCTCATCTTCATGCACACTGCTCAGCAGCCTCTAGCACCATTAAATTTGTCGCTCTGATTTTTGTTGCTTTCCTTCTGTAAAAATTTTCTTTGTGTCTTTTTAACCCTTTTTACAGTGTGCATGAATATATATTTTCCTCGAATCTTAATTTAGTTTCAGAGTTTTCATCTTGAAATTCTTAGTTCCTGCATTGCGGTTTGTTCTTATGCCCTTTTTATATTTCTTTTTGTGTCTTAAAATTCACTTGTAATTAAATCATTAAATGTTACTGGGTTTTTTCGGGCATTTCATTTTCTTGCAATTGAATTTTGTTTTCAGTGGTCATTGCATTTAAGTGTCTTGAATAAATAAGGTAATAATGAAATATTTGTATCATGAAGTTTGGGAGTAAAGTGGCATCAGAATTTTTCACACAGTTGAGATATGGGAAAAAGACTGGAAATAAATTATTTGCATCAATATGTCCTGATGACAATTTTAAGGAAAACAAAAAATGTGTCTGCATAAATTGAAGTATTATTTCCCTGTGTTGTGATTGAGAGGTTATGTTGGGGGAGGAGGGCGATGATAACTTCCTCAATGGCTCAAGGGGGCAATTCTTTCAAAAAGGTTAAGAATCACCGCTCTAGAACACCACTGCTCAGATGATAACAGAAGAACAGTCCTGGGACAAACTGGCTTTTGCCTGATATTCAGGTCTTTCCTCCTTGGGAAACCCAAAGAAGGAAAACAAGGGTCCCTGGAAAACAATGATACTTAATTAAGTCCTAACTTATCATTTCCTCTCAAAGCCTTCCAAATCTTTGTGGTTAGCAGCCAGTACTCTTTGTCTTTAAAAACCAATCCACGAACACAGGAAAATCAATTGTGCTTCTCAATTTTTGAACATCCAGACTTAAGCCAGCACAGAATTGTTTTGACTTATGGGAAAATTCTATTTATTATTCTCTCTGCCTTGCGTCATACTCCATTACCAAGGAAAGTTCAGGGGCCTATTTAGTGGAAGCCATAGGCAGATTCAATAAGACGTTTATTGCCTTGGCTGAACTGAAAAGCAATGCAACAGAAGATTGGGTACCAAATAGTGGGAATCAAGTGATGTCACGGATGTTGGCACTTGTATTCCCATTCAGCTGACTCTGGAGCTTAACTTTCTAATATGCTGGATCTTCTGTTCCATGCATGGTTGGACATAACACAGTGAGTTTTCTGGCAACCAGGCTTACAGGAAGAGTTGAAATAATTAAAACTCTCTATATAGCAAAATTATGGAACAAAACCAGTTTCTTATTCCCCTTTTCTTTTATTGAAGTCGTTCTTTTCTAGAGCAGAACTTGCTAAAACACATTTTAATTCCATAACACGTTGGAAATTTTGCAGTGTGTGCTGAGATTATTTCTGGAGTGAGGACCTGTTGGTGTTTCACTTAACACAGGCATCTACATTGCCAGAGAAATATTTCTTTTGTTTACAAAGAAGACATTTTTTCACTGTTGGGGGCTGTACTTTCCAGAGGGTGAATTTTTGGAACCTGAGAGTAGTGGAGACCCAATAGAATCAAGCAAGGAAACTCAGATCTTCTCCCAAAATGTATTGTCTGTTTCTTTGTTTATAGAAGAAAGGTATTTAAGTTTTTATTTTTATTTTAAGATTGAACACATTAAGTAAAGTCTCCACCTTGTCAAGTTCATCTCCTAGTGACTTTCTGGAAACATCCATGTAAAAGTTAATTGGAAAAAAAATATTTCTGTTTTCATTTCTCCTCCAGTCAGAAGAAGAGGTAGAATTAACTGTGAGTTGAAAGCAGTAGAAAGTGTAGTAGTTTCAGAGGGAATTAAAAACTGAATAGAAAAAAAAAAGACTATGTTAGTGTTTGGGGATTAACCCTTAGCAGAGTATTGCAGCAGTAGTCAAGCCAGGCAACCAAACGAGAGTGGAAGGGCCCCAGAGTATACACACACTGAACACAAACACTGTTTGTAGTTTAAATAGTTTTTAATCCATTTAGAGTTTAAAGCATTGTCATTCAGTCCATTTGTCATTCACTATATTTCCATCCAGTAAGACTCACTATTACAGTCCAAGTTAAGAGTCCTTACAATATCTTTATCAGCCGATAAAGATATCTTCTCCTCCTCCGGTGCCTCTCTCCAGAGAAACAAACGCTGGATATTCAGCAAGACACTCAAACAGTAGAACAGTTGAATTCCGCAGTAAATCAGCAAACAGTAGCAGACAGGATCATCTCGGTCACATGCACAGTACAAACAGTATTCACAGTTAGTCACAGTAACAGTAACAGTAAGCTTTCCAGCTTCTAATGCTTCCTTATATTGTAACTTCTAACCGCACCCTTAATCGGCTAATTGCCTGCAGCATTGTGCTTAAAGTGATAAGCACTTAAACCATGATATCTAAGTTTTATATATTTATTCACCCAAACCATATTTGGTATCGATGTTATACCTAACATACTCCCTTTTGGGTGAAATAAATATATAATACCTTACAATCTAACCCCATAGTTTTCACAACACTCCTGGTGCTTACTGGCACCTTGGGCTTTAGTAAAATTATCAGCTAAATTGTCCTCCGACATACAGTACTCTAGCTGAATCATCTTACTTCTTACAGATTGTCTCACGTTTAGGTATCTTAGATCTGTATGTTTGCTCCTTGTTTTTACTGCAATATTTGTGGCCATTTGAATTGCTGCCTGATTATCTTCATGTATAATTATAGGATAATCCACAGTTATACCTATATCAATTAACATTTGTTTATACATTATTAATTCTGTACATAACAGAGATAAACAGGAGAATTCTGCCTCCATAGTAGACACACTTATATGCTGTTGTCTTATTGACTTCCAGCCTATTAATGTCTTACCCAGCATTATGGCTGTTCCTGAAGTCGACTTTCTAGTGTCTCTTTCTGATGCAAAACTAGCATCTGCATAAGCACTCAGAATTAAATCACCTTTTGGCTCTAAATACAATGAATAATTCATTGTCTTTTTAAGATATCTTAATATCCTCTTAGCTGCAATCCAGTGTCTTTCACACGGTGCAGAATTGAATCTAGCCAACTGATTCACACAGTACGAAATATCTGGTCTAGACCAATTACTTATATAAGTCAAACTACCAATTAAAGATTGATAAATCACCTTATCAAACTCCGGGCTTTGTTCATCAGTGTTGCTAAACTCCTGACTCATTGGAGTCTTAGCCGGCTTACAAAGCTCCATCTTGTAATCTTTTAGCAATTTGCTTATCTTATCTTCCTGAGATATCTTAAAACCTTTCCGTGTTTTCTTTATATTTAAACCAAGATATTTCTTTATCTCCCCTAATTGCTTGATCTTTATTCTCTTTCCTAATGATGCTATTATTTTATTTGCTTCATCATTAGTTTCAGTTATCAATGCAATATCATCAGTGAACAACAATAATAATGATACTTTCCCATTTGTCTCCCTCTTAAACAGACATGGATCGGCTAAACCAGCTTTAAATCCTATATTGTTTAGTTCCTTTACAATATACTGGTTCCATTCATAGCCTGATTGTTTAAGACCATAGAGGCTTTTCTTTAACAACCAACAATCATTATTATTCTTATTTTCACTTTTAATACCAACAGGTTTTTCATATAAATAGTATGTTTTAATGGGGCGTGCAAGTAAGCAGTTTCCACATCTAGATGGTTAACTATATAGTTTTTACTAGCTGCCCACACTAAAGCTGCCCTCAAGGTTGCTGCCTTAAGACTAGGTGCAAACACCTCATCGTAGTCATTGGCATTCTGCCTAAAACCTTGGGCTACTAACCTTGCCTTATGGATTAAATTGCCATCTTTATCTGTTTTTACCTTAAATATCCATTTGCAGCCAATGGACTTCTTACCTACAGGTAATTTGGCATTCTCATACACTTTCATATCTCTTAATGAATTCAGTTCCTTATTCATTGCTGCATACCAACTTTCTTTTTCCTTAGTAGGATACTTTTTTATTTCTTCTACAGAATTAGGAACTTGATTAATCTGGCACACTGTGTTAGCCTGGTACCTATCAGGCGGTCTAGATACACGTGTAGTTCTTCTGGGAATTACAGGGCTTACAGGAGGACTTTGTTGAACTACTACCTGTTCATCTTCCTCATCCTGTTCAGCTATTGAATCTGTTTCTTCCTTTATGGGCACTATTTCATCCTGTATTTGTCTCTTTACTTTATTTTTAAAGTTACAGGGATAACTAATGGGATTTCTATAGGATTCAATAATTACATCTTTATTGGCATCCTGTTCTAATTTCTCCCATCCTTCATGTTCTAGAAATTGGGCACTAGCACTACATAACACTTTAGATGTGCCTTTCTCCCAAAATCTATATGCCCTATGGTTTGCCTGATAACCAACGAAGAAAAATCATTTAGCTCTATGTTGCCCTTTTTTTCTGAGTTGTGCAGGAATATGCACCCATGCTGGTGCACCAAATGTGTGCAGGTAACTTAGGTCAGGTTTCCTGCCATGCCACCTGGTGAATGGTATTTCACCTGTTGTTGTGTTAACAATGTTGTTCAATATGTTATTAGCACACATTGTAGCCTCCCCCACAAATAATCAGGTAACCCAGAATCATTTAACATTGTTCTAACCATTGCCTGTAGTGTTTGGCCTCTTCTTTCAATAAAAGCGTTATGTTCTGGCCTGTATGGAGCAGACTTCTTATGCTCTATTCCAGTTACCTTAAGTCTGTTCTGGAATTTGTTATTAATAAATTCCGTACCATTATCTGTCACCAGGGTTATCAGTTGCCGTTTAGACTTTCTTTCAGCAAACTTAAGCCAATTGAAAAAATGTTGATATGTTTCAGTTTTGCTTTTCATTAAATAGCAAAACCCATATCTAGAATAATGGTCCATAATGCTCAGTATATATCTAGCACCCCCATACTGGGTTTCTTTGGACCTATTATGTCTGCAAATACTACTTCTAAAGGTTCTTTTGTTTTGAAACCATTTAGCCTATTTGCAGGCAATACTTTGCTCTTATCTTCACAGCAAACATTACAACGCAAATATTTATCACAAGGTTTTAACCTTATTCCTTCAGATAACTCAATTGTACGTTTTAGCATTTTAAAATTTACATGCCCCAAACGCCTATGCAATAAATGGATACATTCATTATGAGGCTTTATATTATTAAATACAGTCTGTGCCTCCCCTTTCTTACTATTATTTAAGACATATAATGTTCCATTTAAAGCTGCAGTTACCCTTTTGTTATCTTTTTCAATTATGCAATTATTATCCTTAAAAGTAATTACATAACCTAATTTATCTAATACCCTTACTGAAAGCAAATTAAACTTTAGTTGCGGTACATACAACATTTTTATATCCTGGTTTATGCACGGACAATGTGCAAGACCTTCACCTTTGCTTTCAGATTCCAGCCGTTAGCAAGAGATATATGTTGAGAACTTGTAGACATTTTTATAAATTTTGTCTTATCTCTTGTGATGCAGTGGGATGCGCCACTGTCAACCACCCATAGATCATTCTTCACATCAGAGTTGCTAAACGTGGCTAGTTCAAATGCTTTCTTTGGCTTTTTTACATTCTGGCTTTTTCCCTTTTGCAGAAACTTGCCAATGTCCTCTTCCTCCACAATTAAAACATTTTTTAATTGTGTATGCTGTTGAAGATAAATTCTTTTCTTCCATGTGCTGTATTTTGCTAAGCTGGTTTCTTTCAAGCTTTGAAGATAATTTTTCTTCTTTCTTATCTTCTCTCAGCTCATCACGCTCACGCCTTCTTCTGGCTTCTTCTAATAGCCTGCCTGTTATGTCGGTTAATGAGAGGCTTTCTTTTGGCAATACCTCTAACGAAGTCACATAGTCATCATAGCTTTGATCTAATGAAGATAATATGATGTAGACTTGTTGCAGTTCATTAAATATAAGCTCTTTTTCTTGCAATTCTTGAAAAATGCTCTTCATACAGTTTAAATGAACTAACATATCTCCATTCCTCTGAAGATGCGTTGAAAAAGCTTCCGTGTAAGATTTATATGTGCTCCTACACTGTCCCGAACATAAATCTTCCTGAGGTTCTCCCAGCAGTTTGCAGCATTTTCTTCTCCACGAATATGGACAAGCTGCTGATCACAGAGAGTCAGTCCTATGATGCATAAAGCCTGCTCATTCTTCAGTTTAAAGTCTTGTAACTTTTCGTTATCATCATCATCAGCAGGATCCCAGCTACTCACATCTGGTGGGTTTGCTATAATGTCCCACAAACCTTCTCTTCGTAGAAGTAAACTACATTTCATTGACCATGAAACATAGTTTGTTCCATCCAGCCTGGATATCATGGACAGTTGTGACAAATTTACTTGTGCCATTACTCTTCAGATATTTTGACTATTTTAAACTAATTAAAACAGTTTGTTCTTACAGTAATGTGCAACTCACACCAACTCTCTCTGCTATATCCTGGTTAGTTAGACTATGCTGCTGGGCCCATAACCAATGTTAGTGTTTGGGGATTAACCCTTAGCAGAGTATTGCAGCAGTAGTCAAGCCAGGCAGCCAAACGAGAGTGGAAGGGCCCCAGAGTATACACACACTGAACACAAACACTGTTTGTAGTTTAAATAGTTTTTAATCCATTTAGAGTTTAAAGCATTGTCATTCAGTCCATTTGTCATTCACTATATTTCCATCCAGTAAGACTCACTATTACAGTCCAAGTTAAGAGTCCTTACAATATCTTTATCAGCCGATAAAGATATCTTCTCCTCCGGTGCCTCTCTCCAGAGAAACAAACGCTGGATATTCAGCAAGACGCTCAAACAGTAGAACAGTTGAATTCCGCAGTAAATCAGCAAACAGTAGCAGACAGGATCATCTCGGTCACATGCACAGTACAAACAGTATTCACAGTTAGTCACAGTAACAGTAACAGTAAGCTTTCCAGCTTCTAATGCTTCCTTATATTGTAACTTCTAACCGCACCCTTAATCGGCTAATTGCCTGCAGCATTGTGCTTAAAGTGATAAGCACTTAAACCATGATATCTAAGTTTTATATATTTATTCACCCAAACCATATTTGGTATCGATGTTATACCTAACAGACTAGGAAGAAGAACTGATAAAGGGAGTTTTCTTACTGAAGCTCTTATAGGGACAGGTTAGTTTGTTTAGATTTATTTTTGTATATGAACCTATTGTGCTAAACTCATTAACAAAAGGAACATACAAATACACATATACACCCACTTAATGAATGAAATCTTAATGAATATGTAACTTCAAAACTAATGATTATCAACATTTAAAAAAAGGAAAGGGGGAGAAGAGACCAAAATGCTTTATACTGTGGAACATACAAAATGCTGAAGAAGTAGAAAATAAGAAAAAAATGCATCCTAAATACTTAACAATTGATTCAGAAAGAATGTAAATCAGAAATAATTCTTAGACAATTTGAAATGTGATTAATGTCACACCAAGGCATTTTTATTTTTGGGAAAGCTTTTGGACATTGTAAGAAGTTAATAAAAGTTGCATTAGGTACTTATAATACCTCTGGAATAATAAGCTTGAACGTCACGGCCTAATAGAGGATTATTTTAAGCAATCTGAAATTACTTTCCTATGATCTTATAATGAATTCTACCCAAAGTTGCTTTATATAAGTATATAATGGATCATTCATATCTCAGAGGATTATTTTAAATAAGGGTTGATCTTAATCACCTTGTTATTAAAATGCAATTCAAGAGTTGGAATATTGACACCTATACTTTGATCTTGTTTTATTGGTGGCTCCTTTGTGGCTAAACATCTACAGGATTGTGAAGATGACTTTTGATTTAGTTATATATTAAAGCCTTCAAGCCGCCTTCCACAAATGCTCATGCTGAACACTCTGTGAATAACTTTAAATAGTGCAGAATATCAAGCTTTGTATTCTCTTGTAATTTTGTCGAATCTTTGATAAACTCTGCTTAATCATTTAGGAACACGTCCAGTGCTGCTTGCCTGACAAGGTAGATATCTAACAGAGATTTAGGAGGGGAGCCAGGAAGGTAATTAAAAACTTCCAGCTTGCCAGAGCAAAGGGAAAAATAAAAGTCTTCCCTTTCCCCCAAAACAATAAAGGCTGTTCTTTGACTTTTCATGCTCTCTGGGGATGCTGATCTCATGAAAAGCTCGGTAATATTAGAGGGCCTCCTGTCCAGCTCTTAGCCTCAAGCCTTAATTAAAATAAAAGCCAGGAGCACCAGGTTCACATCTGACTAATGTACATTTGGATGAATACTGACTGAGGGAGTGGCAAAGCCCCAAAACAGGGAGCCATCTCTTGTTAAGATTATCCCACCAAGAAGCTGCTTCTCGCTACCCTTCTTTCTCCCTCTTGTACTACAATAACCTTATTCTCATATTTAGAGCAATAGCAAAAAATAGCAAAAAATGTTATCTTATAATCGCTTGACAAACAAAATATACAAATAAAATATACATACAATAGCACTTAGACTTATATAGCACTTCACAGCGCTTTACAGCCCTCTCTAAGCGGTTTACAGAGTCAGCCTCTTGCCCCCACCAATCTGGATCTGACCTCAGAAGGATGGAAGGCTGAGTCAACCTTGGGCCTGGTGAGATTTGAACTGCCAAATAGCAGGTAGCCGGTAGTCAGCAGAAGTAGCCTGCAGTATTGCATTCTAACCACTGTGTCACTGTGACTGTTTCTTTTTTAATGCTTTTGCTTTTTTATTCCATCTGGGCTGCACAACTGGGTGGATGTGTGAAGGTTGAAGGGTGGCTGTTTCAGAGGAGATGTGGTTGGAGTTGGCCGAAAGCTTCAATGCAGAGACAAGGCAGAGGGGCTGCATGGTTGCCTTTGGGTTTAGTTGCCAAAAACTTATGTTGAGCAAAGCACGGCAGCTCTATCTAGATTACAGAGGAGGTCCATTTTTGGTATTTGTTATTCCATCAGGAACACAAAAATGCTTAGATCTCTGGTTTGACTATCTTCTTCTACTTTTACCTTTATCAAGGTAGCTTTATTTTTTAATTGCTTTCCAAATTTTTAATTTGGGAGGTTTAAAATTAAATACCTCAGGAATTGCCAAATGTCAGCCTAATGAATTTTTTTCTCCTCTTACAGTAATTGGTTTTGCTGATAGTAACATTTCCTCACCTTTAAATTACCAAGTGTAATCAAGGAGGGTTCATTCATTATCTGACAAATCAAGAGGAGGTATTATCTTAGAACAGACCTATTTAGGCCCTACTTTCCTTTGGGCTAATCAATATTATAGATTTAATTCCATTTAAACTTTCTTTATAATGAAAGCCAGGCTCTAAAACAAGTTTTGGGCAACTTGCTAGTGGCTAAGAGTTATGCTAAAAATGGGACTCTGAGTTGAAAGCAGAAAATTAGGTAGGATTGTATCACACAGGACAGCAGAACTACCAGGTTTTAGAGAGGAGTTTGAGGTATTTTTTTGTTTTTAAATAGGATCTAGTTTTAACATATTTCCCATTTCAAAATAGTAGGAAACTTATTTTTTTTATTTATTTATTAATTTATCTTGCTCTGAGGCAATTTTTCAACTATCATAGTCACAGGGAGCTTCAATAATGCAAAAATGAGCATTTCCTTCACCTAAATTGCAAACGTGGTATATATCATTATATCAACATTCAACTTTGTCATGAAATTATTCATGACTTTGACTTGCATCTCTTTGTGATACAAACTCCTGTTAAGTAGCAATGCTTTCAGGTAAATACCCAAACTATGTTTAACAGAGAAGACTGATAATGTAACAGGTAACCCTAGAGGCACTTTGGTCTCAGTGGTTAAGGCATCAGCCTAAAAACCAGAAAATGAGTTCTAGTCCCACTTAAGGCATGAAAAATTGGCTGACGCTGACAAAGCTGCTTTGGGTCAGTCAGTGTCACAAGGTTGCTGTGGGGAAAATAAGGAGGAGTAAGGAGTATTAGATATGTTCACCATATCTATGGTGATAGGTTTGAATTATTTATAAAAATAATAATGGTGGGATAAAAAGAAAAACATAAAATAAATAGTTATTTCAGCGCTTCACATATACCTTAGACCAGGGGTCCCCAAATTTGTCAACTGCAAGACTTGTGGACTTTAACTCCCAGAATTCTCCAGCCAGCCAGCTGGCTGGAGAATTCTGGGAGTTGAAGTCACATGTCTTAAAGTTGCCAAGTTCGGAGACCTCTGCCTTAGACAAAAGGAAGTCAGAAAGTATGTAAAGACTTCCAAGCACCAGATAAAGTCATTTAGATCAGCAGTTGCCAACCAGTGGGCCGTGGCCCATTGGTGGCCAGCAAAAACATTTTGATGGGCCGCAGAGAAATGTCACTCCCAGAGCACCCCTCAAAGCAATTAATCCAGACTGTGCAGGAACACAAGGCTGCGCTGCCCACATGGCCCGCGGGAACCCTCCCCGCCCACTCACTCCTTACCCGGCAAACTTGCCTGCTAAATTGTTATTTTTCTTTTTCTTTTTTTTTTGACCATCAGCTGTTCTGCTGTGTCGGGAGATTTAGATTAACTAGGAAGCAGGAAATGGTTGGATTTCTTGCTTTCTATCTAGTCTTTAGATCTTCACCTCTGCTTTTAAGCACCGCCAAACCTCCCTGAGGACTGAACATTCTATTATTCAGTGCAGACTCACGGCAAGCAAATTTTAAGTGACAGACTGAGCTAGCCGATGACAGATAGATAGATCACTGAATGATTCTGTGAGCAACTCAATCTGCCTGCCTGCTTTGCCTGATTTTGGGTAAAAGTTGCTCTTTTTTAATAAAAAAAATCAATATTTATACAAATATTTATAATATATACATACAAGCCATGCCCAGCCAGTCACATGACCACTAAGCCACACCCACAAATTAGGTCATGCCCACAGAACTGGTTAGTGGTCCCTGGGATTTAAAATTATGAGTTTGGTGGTCCCTGAGGTCCAAAAGGTTGGCGACCCCTGATTTAGATAATGTGGTACAAGTTGAGCTGCCCTGGTAATTTTTTACCTTGCAAGTTGTTAGGAATTGATAGTCACCTAACAGTTGGGTTGGAAATATATAAACCATGATAGACATTTAATACTGTCTCTTTAAGGGAACGCTAAAATTGTAATTGGGTGTGGTTCCTCAAACGGCCATAAGATGGAGCCAGAAACCTGGGTTGATGTTCTGTAGTTGTTAGTTGCTAGTTGCTAGTTGGTCAATGTTCTGTTGTTCGCTGTTTTTGGTTCCTGCATTTTTCCCTATTGACTGTTGCTGATCGTCGTTCTTCTTGGATTACTGTAAGACTATTTACTCAACTGTTTATGATACTGGACTTAGTTATTTGGATTATCCCTGGACTGAATACTGATTGCTTTAACCGTGTATGACTTGGACTGCTTGTTGGACTTTGCTTAACCATTTACTGGAAGTAAAACCTACATTTTACTATTCAGTGTATTTGTGTGCTGGTCGTGTGTTATTCAACATCACTCTCACTACGTCTCCCTGTGTGCACTCATTCTCCTAACGGGGAATTACCTCAACACAAGTTCTAAATGGATTTGTAAATATGCCTAGCATAAGGTGAGTCACTGCCCAAGGCTTCCTCCCTCTTAAAGGTATTTCCCCATCTTAATGCAAAACTTTGAGGAAGAACTTCCTGACTTTACAGGCTGTACAGGTAGTCTTCAACTTACAACAGTTCATGCAATGACCGTTTGGTATTGAAAAAAGTGACTTTTGACTGTTTGCACACTTGTAACTATTGCAGCATCTCCATGGTCACATGATCAGAATTCGGACACTTGGCACCCAGCACGTATTTAATGCGGTTGCAATATCCTGGAATCATTAACTTTTGCAGCCTTCTGACAATCCTAGTGAACGGGGAAGCCAGATTTAACTGTGTTACTTCAGTGATTCACTTAACAACTGTGGCTTGAAAGGTCATAAGGTAGGGCAAAAACTCACTTAACAGCTGTCTTTTTTTTTTTAGCAACAGACATTTTGGGCTCACTTGTGATCATATGTCAAGGTTACTTGTGTTTCAGTTGGGAGGTGTTCTTCAAACCTTCTGAATCCTGGCATAAGGTTGGAAGAGGTTTCTGGGTGGTTATCTGCTCCATGGGAATAAATAGCAGAGAAATGAGTCCTTTGATCCTAGTCTCCTTTTCTCCTGGTTGTCAGTGCAAACATGCATAGAATTCTTCAACTTCCCCACCAAGCCATTTAATTCCATCTAGGCATCCAATGGTTCACATAATTTTTCAGTGAGAAGAGTGGAACCTATTCCTAAAACAAAACCATAAATTACAAAGGTATCAGAGGTATCTCTGAGTAATGTGGCATAGGCTGAACTCTAGGTGGATATGAATCACATTAAGGAGAAAAGGCCTCCTTATAAAGAGAAACATTCCCACACTGACAGAGCTACACAAACAGTACCAGCCGGGCCTTGAGACAAAATGCCTCCCTAGTCTCCCCCGTCTCGTGAAGAGCAAGACATTCTAAACCTTTCATGCCAGCTCTTGACTTTTCCCACATCATCCCGTCTACAATGCTAGGATCAACTTAAACATCTCCTAGAATAACAGAGTTGGAAGGGACCTTGGAGGTCATCTAGTCCAACCCCCCGCTCGAGCAGGAGAGTCTATTCCAAATATTAGTCTCTACCTAAGATCCTCATGATTCTGTGCGTGTATTAAAAAGTCCCTCCATGCAGCAACCGATGTGCTGAGAGTCTTTTTCAGATTCATATAATTGCTATCGTATACGTGAGGGCTACAGATCCAGTCGATCCAAACACCAGCTGGGTATGAGTTAATACCACAATTGACTTTCCTCGGGGATACTTGTGCTGCTTAACCATGGGATTTTATGGGTAATTATAAATCATCTTGCCACCCATCTTTGCTTTTCCTTTGACTTCTTCGGCCACTTTTCTTATCACAAATATCCAATAGATAAACATAAAATGTTTTATGTTTGGTGACATTAGCTTCCCATAGCCCAACATATCATAGACAGAACTGAGCTACCTAGAAGTTACATATTGGTCCATGTCTCCCTTTCCCCATCTTTAATTACAAACTAGTTTTGTGACTAAATGATTCATAAGGCAGCTTTCCCCCAACTTGATGCCCCGTTGAGATTCCCGGACATTATTTAGAAAGCACCAAAAAAAAAATTCCGTGTTTGGGGATGGATGGATCCCTGATATCAGCTCTTTGAGGTAGGCAAGGGCCTGGAAGGACAGAATAATAGAATCTTGAAATTCTGTCCAAATTTCACTCTGTCCCACCTTATCCAGGAAGTCCTTGACTTATAACAGTTCCTTTAGTGACCGTTCGAAGTTACAATACTGTAGAACTGAAAAAAGTGACTTATGATAGTTTTTCACACTTACAATCTTGGTAGCATCCCCATGATCATGTGATTAAAATTCAGATGCTAGACAACTGACATACTTATGACCGTTGTTTTGCCTGTCAACCTTCTGACAAGCAAAATCAATGGGGAAGCCAGATTCACTTAACAACTGTACTTAACAACTGTAACATAATAACTGGGGCCAGAAAGGTTGTAAAATGGGGCAAAACTCACTTAACCACATAAATTTTGGGCGCAGTTGTGGTTCTAAGTCAACGGACTTACTTGCATATACACAAAATCAAGTCAGGGTGTTTTCCTTGTGCTTTTCTCTTTCCCAGGACAGAAGTCCACTCTTAATGGCTTGCACATCCCTTCTCTTTTTCTCAAGGTTAGCTCCACTTATTCCTGACCACTTGGACTTCTATTCCAGGCACCAAAGCAGAGACTTGTCACCCGAAATATACTTTTTCAAAGGATAACTGGGTTTTGCTATTCCTTGAAGACATTTTGCTTCTCACCCAATAAGTTTTTTCAGTTCTGAGGCCTTCGGGACAACCATGACTTGGATGGCTGAGAATCTCCATAGACCAGGGGTGTCCAACCCTGGCAACTTTAAGACTTGTGGACTTCAACTCCGTCCACAAGTCTTAAAGTTGCCAGGGTTGGACACCCCTGCCATAGACCATCAGACTTGTCATAACTAAAGCATTTCATGACATTTAAGGGCATCCGTAAACATTTAAAAGACTTTCATGTTTGTGTGACTGCTTAACAATGCAGCCAATTTGAGGACTTTTCTGACCACTTCATTACAAAATTAAATGTCTTTCAAGGAAGTTCTTTTTTCCCCTACTTCCAGAGGAATTTAGATTTGGCCCTGAGAATGCTAAAATAATCATTTGTCTTTTATTTTATTTTATGGTAACTTCATAAGCCCCTTGCCCTCTGCAGAATATGAGGAACCGAATATAACTTCATTTCATATGTTTTTGCTTGGATTTCAGTCTAAGCATAAAAAGAACTATTTGATTTTTTGAAACAGTGTTTTGGGGAAAAAATAATATTTATTTGAGCCCCGAAACAAGTCTTACATATAAAATCTGTTATAAAATAAGGCACCATGACTTAAGTATTAAAGCAGTATTTGAGAATTAAAAACTGTTTTGGATAGAATCATTCATTCGTGGTCTTGAGCATAGCTTGGAAAGAAAGCACTGTTTTAAATCAGAAATTATCCAATTTCTTTCTTTTAAAAAGAAATCCACAGTAAAGCTGGATTAGAGCTAGTTTGGCATAGAGTTTAAGCACCAGGCTAGAACCCAGGAAACCATGAGTGCTAATTGTACCCTATATCCAGCCAGCTGGATTTCTCTCCCTCTCCCCCACTCTCCCTTTCTTAAAGTAATGGTAAACGGTAAAGAATTTGCTACTTCTGAAACTCTTTCCAAGAAAAATACAAAGAGTAGTTAAGGCAAACATCAGGATTTATGACTGATTCAAAGGCACAAAAAAAATTAAAGTAAATTGATTATTTTATATATATATATATATATATATATATATATATATATATATATATATATATATATATATATATATATATATATATATTCTGAGGTTCTCGCGGTATTTGTATGTGGATCTTTGGTTATTCGGGTTTCCTCGCGTAAGATTGGAAGTATCTGGCAACGTTTCGATGAAGTCTCATTCATCATCTTCAGGCTTCTGTCTTCAGCTCTGTGCTTCTCAGAGTGAGAAGCACAGAGCTGAAGACAGAAGCCTGAAGATGATGAATGAGACTTCATCAAACGCTGCCTAGATACTTCCAATCTTACGCGAGGAAACCCAAATAACCAAAGATCCATATACACACACACACACACACACACACACACACACACACAAAGCAGTGTCTGTCCTTCAAAGGCCTTAGTGTCAGCATCAGTGTCAGATTCCATATTGTTTCCTGTTTTTTTCTTTTTGGTATATTCCCTCCCTAGAAAAAATTAGGACCCATACGATACACCCCCAAGTATGCAACTTGTAGCAGAAAGTTACTATGTGTAATGTTACTCAAGACTCTCTTCTTGATATAAACACCTCTTCCAATCTGTCTCTGTCCATTTGGAGGCATTTGTGTCTCTTATTGTCTCCAGGGACTCTGCCAAAATTTCAATGGTCCAGACTTCGTAAAACTGGGCTCCCTCTGCCTGCCCTGTCCTTGCAGTCAAAATCCCAGGATTTTGTAATGGGAGGAACCATGAAAAATGGCACTAACCTTGAAAAATTATTGTGGGATGGGGAGCGGGAATCATAACAGTCACAGGCATCTGTACTTAATTTGTCAGGGTTCTTCCTTTCTTAGCATTCTTTAAAATCCAAGAACTGTTTGCTCCCAAGAACACCTGCAGTGCTACATAGACAGAGACTGTGGTGTTGAGTAAGGTTTATCTTATAGCACCTATGTTGTCTCTTGCTACGATGACTTTTCCGAATGTAATTGCTGTTCATTTCATCCAGAGTTTAGTAAAAAAAAAAAGCCACCACTATGTGAATTAATATGGTCTACGCACACGTACACACTCAAAATTGGGAACAGATGAGTTAATTATAGCAAATTATATTTTTTCTTGTTGAAAGGTGTCAAAATGCCTTTCTTTCAAGGATTCGATTTTCCCGCTGGGAGAGCTCCTGCACAAGGATACAGACAACCGCTTGAAAGCTGGATCTTTTTATTTTTCAGGAAGGCAGAGAACAGCAAGAAGTCTGCGTTCCTGGGCTAGCTAGCTTCTTATGGTAAGTCCCTGGTTTTTATGCCCTTTTCTCCCTTTGTAAGTTGATTTTGTGTGAATGTTTGTATTTGTGCTTAATGTTTCAAATCCTGTTTGAGTTTGTCTTTATTCTCGCCGGAGGGCAAACTCCGCGGGGTGCGGAAGGCAAACTCCGCGGGGTGGCCAGATTGTATTATTGGTTTTCTCTAATCTGTTTTAGCTTTAAGATAGTTTTTCGTATTTGTTCTGTGGCAATCTCCTGTCTGTCCCTTTTGTAATTTATATTTTGTGTCTTTTGTCTGTTTGTTTTGCTTATTTGGTATGTCCTGTGTTTGTAAGGGTTTTCTAAATTATCTTTTTGTTTCCTTTTCTTATTTGTCTAGTTTTCTTAGGCTTTTGTCTATAGGGATTACTTACTTAGGCTTTTGTCTATAGGGATTCTTTAATACCTTTTTTATTTGATTCCTTTTCCTATGTAAGTTTGTTTTATGGCTGACCTGATGTTCCCCTTGGGCTTTTCCTGTTTTTGTGACACTACTGTCTTCGTGAAGTTCCCTTTCCACATCCTGACCTAATTTTCTTCTATAAAAGTTTGAGGTTATAACTGGTCTTTTTTTTTTTTGTCTTTGCCCATCTAGTATCTCTTTTGCTTTTCACATGTAGAAGAAATCTAAACGTTAATCTATATATTTTACAAGCTTAAAATAAAAAAGGCAAAGTTTATGACAGCAGTCTGCAGGAATAAGTTCCAACAAATTCAAGTAAGCTTCATTTCTGGGTCGATATGTACAAACTTCAACAACAACAACAACAACACAGACACACACATACACACACTTCTTTCAACTTCTTCAGCTCAAATAAAGTCCATGTAAATCCAAGATTTTCTTTTCAAAGGAAAACAGTTATACCTAATACACTGAATCACGAACTGGTCATAACCCAAAGGCACAATGACAAATCAGGAATGTTATGAAGACACTTTTGGAACACGAAGCTAAACAAGGCCAGTCCTAGTGAATACTTGTTTGAGGAGCCATGAGGAAATCTGAGAGCTGTCACCTAGAATGGAAAGCCCTCCTCCAAATAACAAAATAATAATAACAATCCTGGAGTCTGGGATGGTATATCCACAGGGTATGGTGAAAAAAAAAGTCAGGATAGCAACCTACATTTAAAATGAGTAGAGTTTCATTCACACTGCCACTGATTTTTTTGGACCACACCCTATCCTGGAAGAAGGCACTGGCAAACAACTTCACAATGGAGAAGTATCATCTAATCACCAGGAGATGAGCACAACTCGTGAAGAAATTTCAGTTTTATTATTTTACTATGTTAGCCTGATTTATGATGGTCTTGCAAAAATGAATTGTAAATTTTCGCAGGTGAAATAGATGGCTGTAATGCTGAAATAACCATCCTTAGATTTATATTAGGTATAGGGGTTGGAGGAAATAAAGAAAAGGTCCATTGCTTTTAGAAATTCAAAGGCCTTTCTTTATGTTTTCCATAAAGAGAATTACAGGGGAAGGAAGGAAGGAAGGAAGGAAGGAAGGAAGGAAGGAAGGAAGGAAGGAAGGAAGGAAGGAAGGAAGGAAGGAAGGAAGGAAATATAGATCCAACAAGATTTCTTTTATAGATTTTTCTTTTAATTCATTAACAGAATAACAGAGTTGGAAGGGACTTTGCAGGTCTTCTAGTCCAACTCTTGCTCAGGCAGGAAACTATACCATTTCAGACAAATGGTTGTCCAATCTCTTCTTTAAGAACTTCCAGTGTTGGAGCATTCACAACTTCTGAAGGAAAGTTGTTCCACTGATAAATTGATCTAATTATCAGGACATTTCTCCTTAGTCCTAGGTTGGTTCTCTCCTTGATTAGTTTCCATTTATTCAGTAATTAATGGAAATCATTAATTAGTTTTCATTCTCCTTGATTAGTATTCCATTTATTCAGTAATTTTCAGAATTTAGTTAAATCAGTCAATGTTTAAATTTAGTTAAATCATGGTGATATAATTCTTTGAAATAAAGTTCCTGTTAGATTTATATAAACATTCCTGCATTGTCTTTATAAACTCATTTCTGATTGATTTCATTAGATGTCTTTTAGCTTTTTATTTAATAAAGACATGTGGCTGTTTTACGTACAACATTCATGAATTTTTCTGTGCATTCCATTATGACCACAGAAGAAGACTAGAATTTTGTATAAAGCAGCTATCTTCAATAAGTAAAATATGCTAACGTTCTACTACTTTTTTCCTACTATCTTACAGCTTCATTAATATACAATATCTGGAGATTAAAGATTTGTCTGTAATAGCTGCCATTACACAGCCATTGTATATGCTTTTTGTGACACAATAAACTTATAGGAAAATGCTAGATGCTTACTATGATTTTGGCTGAACCTCCAGTCAAACTGGATCATCATTTGGCATCATAAATGAAGCAGGATTCTCTTTGAAACAGCCAGAACCAAACCTGGATCTTCTCAAAGATTTGTGACTTCTTTATGTCTAACTTAGGCCTGAACTAATTCAATAACTTTTTTTCTACAAAAAGAAAAAGACTGTTTTTGATTTGTGATCTCTTGAATATGTCAGGCTAGGGAGGGTGAAGAGTTGGATTAACAAACATGTCTTCTAATTATATAGTTTCCCTGGGTTGTCCACTCATAGGGCTTTGAAGGAGAAGTCATAATGGAGTCCTTAAAATGATTATGTAGAATATAGAACTAGTATGCTTTGCCTATTATCATAAAACCGGAAATATTTCCCTTGGACAAAAAACAAAACAAAACCTTGCACTTATCTGTTTGACATTTGAAATGTGTCCATTTAAAACAAAGTTTTAAACAATCAGCCATTTGTAATTTTCTAATGACAGTTGATTAGAGGCATGAAATTTCAGGTTTCCAAATGTTGCTTCAAATTGATTAAAGGAGAGACTTCTGAAATTTAGGAGATTGGTTCAAGTCAAATTTTACTCTTTTGTGAAATTAAATCATAAGAGTGGCATAAACCCTTATAAAATGTGCTATAGAATAAACTAAGAATAAATTATTTTTTGTAGATTGTCCGTTGTGTTGATCATAATCCATTTTGGTTTTTTCTCTCTGGGTACTCAATGACCATGCCAATTTCTGACTATAAGATAAAGGTATTAAATCTTAAAAATATAACCGTAATTGCCTTCTTTTTATTTTTTGCTTTGTATGTCATCTTATGAGAATAGTATTGCTGGAAGACATAGTACTGTTTTCTTAATTATTACTATGGTATTGAAACAATTATAGGTACTCTATAAATGGAGGAGAATATAACAATTATGTTGAGACCAATGAGATTTGCTCTCAAACTAATGCATATAAGATTTAAGTCTAAATATTGTATTATGCTACAGTATACAATTGTATTGTATTATGCTACAGTATACAATTATCCTGATTAGGATAGTAGGGAAAGAAAACAAAAAAAGATATCACTTGCTGTAGAAAAAAATATTTCATTTTATTAAACAAGGTTAAAAAATAATAATGATTTGACAGATTAATGGATCCTAATGCAATTGGTCTTGTTGTTAAACTAAGGAAAATGCTTCTTGCTTTATAGGGAAGTGCATGGAGGGGAAGTAGAGAGATTAAGGAGTTTTAGCTGATTTTGTAACTATTACTTGCAAGGCAAGAAAATTATTTCCTGAATGGGTAGCTCTTAATGCAAGTTCTGCACTGGGTCCATTTTAGTCTGCTATCAAGTATGTACATTTTTCTTCCATATATGGTTATTTTTGAAAGGCAAATGACTATTTGATGTGCATAAGTAGGGGGCGTGCATAAGCGCACCAACGTGCCTACCGTCCCTGTCCTATTGTTTCTCTTATTCTTTTATTTTTCTTATATGTAACCATTTCATGTATTCACAACTATGTATACATTTATACTTATTATCTTGTAAACAATTGGCAAATCAAATAAATAAAATAAATAAATAAATATATAGTGATAGAATGGCATATACCACCTCCCACTCTTCTGACTTGTAGGAATAGCAGAATAATAGTAATGTTTGAAAGGTTGTATGCGTCCTTACAATGTGGGCACATACTTCAAGCTGCATTGAACACTGCAAGAAAATCCACTGCTGTTGCTCCTGTAAGTTGTTTTATCACTCTTTGCAACCTAGAGAAATTGGATAAGGAGGCTTGAAACTGCCCATCAGTCCATCTGTCTATCAATGGGATAATACCCCCAGAATGGCATAGGATAAAAGCTTGTTAGTATGGCAAAAGAAGCCAATAAAAGAAAGATGGAATTCAAAACTGTGTTAGCTCCCACTGATAAAAAGACAAATTAAAAAAATATTATCCAATGCATGGGTTAGCTGCATTTTGTATCATTTGCAGTTTCTGTGCGGTCTTCAAAGGTTAGCCTCAGGACAGGGCAATGCAGAAATCGGGTCTAGAGGGTTTGAGTGTAATGGTGCGTGAGAACACCCTTGACAGAAAGGAGGAAGAGGAGCAGGAACAGTGATGTAGGCAAGAAATTTTTGCGAAGCTTTTTCTCCGGTAGCATTGAACTGCAAACCAGGGCATACAAAACCTTGGCCAGACCAATTCTCGAATACAGCTCATCAGCGAGAGAAGTGCTTTGTCTCAAATTTCAACTCTTAACTGGGAAGACTCAATTTGTAAAACAAAGGGAAGAGTCAGAGTTACCCATCTGCCTTGCTTCTCCCCTACTACTACAGTTGAATCTACAATTTTAGCAACTGAAGACAATTTGCCATCTTTCTCTTCCTAAAGTTTCCACAGGAAGTCAGTCATTAAAATCAGGCCCCTTTGTCCTAAACTCTCTACATGCTGTTTGCATGGTGGGAGGGGCTGGAGTTCCCCACATGCTACAAACAAAGAGCTTTCTAACCCACCCCCCTCTTCTCTGCTCAACTTTCAAAAGAAACCATTTGGCTGCTAGGCTGGACTTTGTAAGATTTTCTGAATATTAAAGCAGCCCAAAGCTACATTTGGTAATCAAAGAAAAATCTCCCTGAGTTCCCAATATGTGTTTGCATTGATAACTTTTGAAATTATTGTGAACATTCTTCGGCTCAGTATTTGTAAACAGCAATGGATCATGCCCAATATTTCCTAGCCGTACCACAGATAACTACAATGATCTAATACATATCGATTTCACAGAAGACAATGTAGAAAAAGCAATACGCAACCTAAAACCATCTCTATCTATTGGACCGGATGGAATATGTGCCTACTTCTTAAGAAAGCTATCCACTGCCATAGCCAAACCTCTAAGCATAATCTTTGAAAAATCTTTCAGAACCAGCTCCTTGCCTAACCTATGGTCACAAGCCACAGTCATCCCCATCTTCAAAAAGGGAGACCCAAGCCTAGTTGAAAACTACAGGCCAATCTCCTTATGCTGCGTCACCTGTAAAGTCATGGAATCAATTATTAACCAATCCATCATCCTTCACTTAGAGACAAATAACCTACTCTCCAATAAACAATTTGGTTTCAGGAAAAAACTATCCTGTAATCTGCAACTCTTACACTGCAAAAACATATGGACGACACAACTCGACCAGGGCAAAACAATAGACGCAATCTACATAGACTTCTGTAAAGCCTTTGATTCAGTGGTACCGACAAACTACTCCTAAAAATAAAATCCTATGGTATCTCTGGACAACTGAATAACTGGATAGAAGCATTCCTGTCAAACAGACAACAAATGGTCAAAATCGGAGCGTCCTATCAAATCCAGTACCTGTCAATAGTGGTGTTCCCCAAGGCAGTGTTCTAGGACCAACTCTCTTCATACTCTACATAAACGACCTCTGTGATCATATTAAGAGCAATTGCGTTCTCTTCGCTGATGATGTAAAGCTGTTCAATACCACAGACAATCCTGCTACCCTACAAAAAGATCTTGACTATGTATCCGAATGGTCAAACAAATGGCAACTTCAAATCTCAACAAATAAATGCTCTGTCTTACATATTGGCAAAAAAATCAGAAAATAAAATACAAGCTGAATAGTCAAGATCTTGTTGATGACCCAAGCTCTGTAAAGGACCTTGGAATACTCACCTCTAATGATCTAAGTGCTAGAGCACACTGCAACTACATAGCCAAAAAGGCATTAAGAGTTGTTAACCTAATCCTACGTAGCTTTTTCTCTGGTAATATCACACTACTAACCAGAGCATACAAAACATTTGCTAGACCAATACTCGAATACAGTTCATCAGTCTGGAACCCACACACGTATCTGATATTAGCACAATTGAGAAAGTCCAGAAATATTTCACAAGAAGAGTTCTCCACTCCTCTACTCGCTGTAGAATACCTTATGCCACCAGACTTGAAATTCTAGAACTAGAAAACCTTGAATTACGCCGTCTTCGGTCTGACTTAAGCATGGTATACAAAATCATACATTGCAATGTCCTACCTGTCAATGAATACTTCAGCTTCAACCATAACAACACAAGAGCACACAATAGATACAAACTCAAAGTAAACCGCACCAAACTTGATTGCAGGAAATACGACTTCAGCAATAGAGTGGTCAATGTCTGGAATACTCTACCCGACTCTGTAGTTTCTTCCCCAAACCCCAAAAACTTTAACCTTAGACTGTCTACTATTGACCTCACCCCTTTCCTAAGAGGTCTGTAGGGGCGTGCATAAAGCGCACCAACGTGCCTACCGTCCCTGTCCTATTGTTTCTCTTATTCTTTTATTTTTCTTATATGTAACCATTTCATGTATTCACAACTATGTATACATTTATACTTATTATCTTGTAAACAATTGGCAAATCAAATAAATAAATAAATAAATAAATAAATTTAATCAATTTAATTCCAATATTCCAAGATTACCTACAACCTACTAACTCCACCTGGTGGTCAAGAAAAATTTTACAGTGAAGTCATTTTATTTTATTTTCAACAGTGGGCAAGGGGTCCCCCCTCCTTTTCTCTTCAGCCCACTGCCCCCTTCTGGTGGTCAACAAAAGAACTTTTTTTCCCTTATGTGATTTTTTTTCACAATTTATCAAATATTGACCAGAGTGATTATGAAACTATTGTGCACCATTTAATCAACTTTTTTTTTTTATAAAAGTTTTATTGATTTTAACAACAAATAAAAACACATAAAACATAAAACATAACATAAGAACATCATCATTCTTCATAAATTTACAGACAGTGTATCGGTTGGTTTATCACTCCTTTTTGTGCATCTATTTCATAGTCATCATAATAATTATGTTACATAATAACTCATATTATCAATCAACAATTATATATCCTAATATCCTTATTAAACAATCATTTGACTATAATTTAACTAATTCATGCTTAAGCGAGATAACTATAATTTAGTTAATTTATAACAAATCGTAAAATCATACCAAATCTATCTTAATATAATATTCTAAAAATATTATCAAAACCAAAATATATATATATTCTATTATTATATTGTTTTATCTAACCATTGATAAAAAAGATCCCAAACTTCATAGAATTGTTTATCTTCTTGTTCTCTAATTTCAAATGTCAATCTACTCATTTCAGCACATTCCAATATTTTCTTAATAATTTCTTCCTCTAATGGTATTTTCTCACTCTTCCAATTTCTAGCAAATACAATCCTAGCCGCTGTTAACACATTTACAATCAAATACTTTAAGTTTTTATTAAATGTATCAGGTAAGATTCCCAATAGAAAAATCTCTGGTTTCAAATCTATATGTTTTTTTGTCATTTCTTCCAACCATATGCGAATTCTAGTCCAGTATTTCCTGGCCTCCTCACAAGTCCACCACATATGGTAATATGAGCCAGGGATCTGATGACATTTCCAACACTTTTCGGATTTATTCTTGAACATTCTTGCTATTCTTGTTGGGGGAAAATGCCACCTGTAAAACATCTTATACAAATTGTCATTTTATAATTTTGAGACCACAATTTTTGCCATTTTTCTAAATCAATCCCATATCCAAAGTTCTTCCCCCAAACAATCATTGTTTCTTTGACTTGTTCTTCCTCTAATTTAATTTCCAACAAATAACTATATAGTTTTTTAATCACTTTTTCATCAGCACCTGTCAAAATCCCATCTAAATCAGTCAATTTATCATAAAATCCTTCTGTTTTAGAATCTTCAAGATACCTTGAGTGTATTTGCGCATATGAAAACCAATTCATCTTTATATCTTGTTCTTCTAGCTTTTGCATCGTTTTAAGTTCACCCTTTTCATCCAGTATTTCCCCATATCTAACTGTTTGTTCCTTCTTATAAATTATGGGATAGGAAAAAGCTTCAATAGTTGATAACCAAACTGGAATTTTCAAATAACATTGTTTCTTAATTTTCTCCCAATTCAACCATAACGATTCCGTATATAGTGCCTTCTGAAATAACCCTGCGATTTAGTTCCCTTATACCATAAAAAAGCATGCCAACCCAATAATAAATCATGTCCTTCCAATGCCAGTAATCTAGACTTTCTTAACGTTATCCATTCTTTAACCCACATTAAATTTGCAGCTTGATAATATAACTCCCAATTAGGAAGGCCAAATCCTCCTCTAATTCTAGCATCCTGTAAAAGTTTTAGTTTTATTCTCGCTTTCTTACCTTGCCATATATACTTCAACACCATTTTATTTAATTCATCAAAATAGTCTTTACCAAGCCTAATTGGTATTGTTTGAAACAAATATAAAATTCTGGGTAAAATATTCATTTTAATTGTTGAGATTCTACCTATCAAAAATAATTGTAGATTTTCCCATTTTTTCAAGTCAGATGCTATCTGCTGTTTAAGTTTAATATAATTATTCTCTTTCAGTGTAGTACATCTTGACGTCAAAATTATCCCTAAGTATTTAACTTTATTCGTAACTTGAATTTTCAATAAGTCTGCCAACTCTTCTCTTTGCCTTAATAACATATTTTTGTCAGAATCTTTGTTTTGTCTTTATTTATTTTCAAGCCAGCCATCTCACCATACGTCTCTATCTTTTCCAGTAGTTTTAAAGCTGTCTCTAGAGGGTCTTCCAGAATAAAGACCAAATCGTCCGCAAAGGCTTGCAATTTAAATTCCTCCTTTTTAACTTTCATTCCTTTTATATTTGTATCCTCTCTAATATTTCTATTTAATACTTCCAAAGTCAATACAAATAACAAAGGGGATAGTGGACATCCTTGTCTTGTGCCTTTTTAATATTGATAGAGTCTGTAAATTCTCCATCTATCATCACTTTTGCTGTTTGCTTATAATATATAGCTTCTATTGCTTGAATAAATTTTCTAGCAAAACCCATCTGTTCCAATAATAATAACATAAATCTCCAATTCACGTTATCAAATGCCTTTTGAGCATCTAAAAATATCAAAGCCATTTGCTTTTCAGGGTATGCCTCATAATATTCCAAAGTGTCCAAAATTACTCTCATGTTGTCTTTAATTTGTCTCTTTGGTAGAAATCCATTCTGATCAGAATGAATAAAATTATTTAAGTATTTTTTAAGCCTTTCTGCCAAAATTGAAGCAAATATTTTATAATCTGCATTCAATAAAGAAATAGGTCTATAATTCTTAATTTGTGATGGGTCAGTCCCTTCTTTTGGAATAAGCGTAATATAAGCTTCTGACCATGTTTTAGGTATTTTCTTATTTATCATAACTTCATTCATAATTTCTAACATTGAAATGCTCAATGATTCTTGTAATGTTTTATAAAATTCTGCCGGGAAACCATCTGGTCCTGGTGCTTTCCCGTTATTCTGTCTATTAAGTGCTTCAGTTAATTCCATCATTGTTATAGGATTTTCCAACATTTTCCCAGTTTCATCAGATATCTTGGGTAGGTTGGCATTTTGTAAATACTGTTTAATTTTCCCCTCATCAAAATCCTCCTGCTTATATAATTGCGCATAAAAATCTCGAATAATTCTCTTTTTCTCCTTATTACCATGACAGACTAGACCCTGTTCGTCCATTAACTGTGGTATTCTCCTTGATTCTTTCTCTTTTCTCAGTTTGTATGCTAACCATCTACCTGGCCTGTTTGCATCCTCAAAATAGTTCTGTTTAGCACTTCTAATTTTTTGCGCCAATTCTTCTTTCTCTGTTTGATCCATTTTATGTTTAATTATATCCATTTTAAATTTAATATCTTTTTTCTGTGGCATTCTCTGTAATTCTTTTTCCAATTTTTATAATCATCTTCTAAAGTTTTAATCATTTGCCTCTTTCTAATATTTTTTTCTTTGTGTATTCCATTATCAATCCTCTTGCATATGCCTTCATTGTGTCCCAAACATTCTGTATTGAAGTATCTTCTTTTCTGTTTTCATTAAAAAAGAAGGCCAGTTCTTTTTCCATCCACTGTGTAAAATCTTTTTCCTTTAAAATAGTATTATTTAATGTCCATCTAGATCTTCTTTTTTGTCCTTTCCATTTAATTGTCATTGGGTTATGATCTGCCCATGTACTTGTTTCAATATTTATTTCTTGAATATTAGATAATAATTCTGTTGACGTCCACATCATATCTATTCTGGACCATGATGAATGTCTATTCGAGTAGAAAGTATATTGTTGAGTTTTAGTATTTCTTTCTCTCCATATATCTTTTAGATTTAGTTCCTCTATCATTTCAAAAAAAGGATTTAGGGAGGATCTTCCTATTTTGTCGTGTTATTTTTGCTGTGTAGTCCAATTCATTGTCTACAATTCCATTAAAATCTCCCATTATAAATATATTAGCGTAGTCCAATTCAATTATTTTCATATGTAATTTTTATAGAATCTTTTTGTTTATCATTCGGAGCATAGATTGCAACCAAAAGTATCTTTGTATTGTTATCCACTATTTCAACCATTAGTACTCTTCCATCTTCATCAGTATAAATCAATTTTGCTGAAATGGTTTCTTTAATATACAATACCACTCCTCTTTTCTTACACTGGGCCAAAGAAGTAAAAATTTTCCCTATTTTTGGTCGCACCAATAATTGTTGATGTTGTTTTTAATGTGTACTTCTTGTAAGCAAATTATATCAAATTTTAATTTCTCTATTTTATGAAAAGTTTTCCTTCTTTTAGTAGCTGAATTCAGTCCATTTATATTCAAAGAAATCAATTTTTTTTCCTCCATAGTTATGATTTATATTTAGGTCTAACGGCTCTCGTTGATCTTACTTCACGTTGTTCTTTAGTCTCCACTTGTCCACCTACTGCACCTTCTTCTTTTCCCATCTCTATTTGGTCCTCTTGAAATTCAGTTAAGGTAGTCTCTTCTTCTATCTCTGTTTCTCTTCTTTTAAAAATTCCTTATAAAACTATTCTGCTTCATCAATTGAGCCAATTCTGTATCTCTGTTCTTTCCATGTAACCATTAATCCTTCTGGAATCAACCATCTGTAATTCACCTCCTTTTCCAATAGTACTTTAGTCAGGAAACGATATTCTCTCCTCATCTCTCTAATTTTTCTGGGTACTTGTTTTAAAACCCCAATCTCTTTATCTCCATATTTCAATGTCTTCTCTCTTGCCGCTTGTAATATCTGTGTTCTGATAGATTTTTAGTAAATCTAACATGAACTTCTCTTGGTAACTTATTCCTCGATGCATATCTTGTAAAAACTCAGTATATCTCATCTATTCCATCCATCATTTTTTCCTCTGTTATTTCCAAAGCTCCAGCCAAGATTTCTATCATTACTGCAGCAAGATCTTGTCCTTTTTCTTCCTCTATATTTTGAAATCTGAGGTAATATTCTGATCTATCCATCTCCCACTTCACCATCTCATTCTTGTTTTGTTCAAGCGTTGTCACTCTGTCATCAATATTTCCAATTTTCTCATCTCTTTGATTGTCTTTCTCTTCTAATTTTTGCAATTTCTCATCTCTTTGATTGTCTTTCTCTTCCATTTTTGCAGTCTCTCATCATACTTCGCCATCATCTGTTGGATATTTTCAATTTTTGTTCAATACTCCCCATCCTTTGTTCAATACTCATTTTAAGTTCTTGAATTCCTTGCATAACCGTCGTTAGATCCGTTTGTCCTTTATCTTGCTTCGCCATTGTTGAAAGTCGTCCTCCAGTTGATGGGGAGGCAGGAGCAGAAGTTGATGCGCCAGAAGGTAGAACTTTCTTACTCATTTGAATAACTCGAAATCTTCCCACTCTTTTAATCCAGTTGGCAGTGTAACAATTATAATCCAATTAGGGAAAGGAAAAAACGTAAAAAAGAAAAATCAGTAAAAAAAAACAAAAAGCCCAAAATTTAAAAAGGGAAAAAAGTTTCAAGGAAAAAAGAAACATTTCTTTCTTCAGGTTCTTCTAGACCTTAATCCTCAGTTGCAATAGTCAAAAGGAGAATAAAACCCAATAATATTAAAAAAATAACAATAATAATAAAAGGAAAAGAAAAGAAAAATTCTTCAGGTTCTTCACACCTTAATCCAATTGCGAAATCTCAAGAAAAAAAAAACATGGCCACAAAAAAGAGTATATACATACAAAGGTAAAAAAAAGCAAAAGTCCCCCAAAAAGAAAAGAAAAAGGAAAAAGAAACAATATTCTGAGGCTTTCCCTTTAGAGAAAAAAAAATGAAAAATAATAATAATAGTAATAAGCAAAAGTGTACAAATATTACAAAATACTATAGGGTTAAGGAGGAGGGATAAAAGCTAACAACAAGTAAAGCAAAAATCACACTGCATTTTATTTAAACATCCAAGGCTTTTATTATGGCTTCTCCACAAGTTTCAAAGCCAAGCTTCAAACATTCAGTTGATTGTAGAAATCCCAAAGAGACACCTGTGAAAACATTCTCCAGAGTTCCTCTCTCTATCTTATCAACTCAGTGTCCTTGGGAGAGAGTTTCTCACAGTTCTCTCAACTTCAAGTAAAGTATTTTCAAGCCTCTAGTTGGCAGTGTTGCAGAGTTACAAAGTTTCTCAACTCCACTCCCCCTTCTTCCTCCCCAAAAAAAACCAATAGAAAAAGAAAATATGTATATATATATATGTGTATATTTAAAAAAGAAAAAAATTACTAAAGGAAGCCTCTATTAAAAATATAAACAGTCAAAAAGGAAAGGTAATTATAGAAAGAAAAAAAAACCAGTCTGGTTACAATTACTAATCACAATAGAAGTTCGCTAGAAAAAAAAAGTAAAAAGCCAAGCCTCATTTTGACATCTCCTAAAAAATCGCCACTAAGTCCATCTTATCAAATTCTGTCAAAAAATCTTACAGATTCCTTCTTCTTCTAGGGTGTCCTTATCCCAAATAAAAATAAATAAATCTCACCAGCCGATACACTTTCTCTTTCTTTCTTCTCTTCCTTTCGAGCTGTCCCTGCTTCAGCAGCTTAATGGCTGCCTCTCCGCCGATGGTAAAGGGGCTTCTTCTGGATCCACCAGGGACTTGCGATGTCCCTGTGATCAACAGAACGCGCCCCTTACTATCACCGTCTCTACGGGACGGTTTAGGTCCGTTGGGACCGACCAGGGCGAAGATATCAGCTGTAACTTCGGAGCCCCGAAATTACAGCTGTAACGCGGCGACGTGGCTCCGCCTTCTCCCAGTCAGTAGCATTTAATCAACTTAATTCAAAGGTCCCAAGAGTAACTGCAACCTAATATGGGCATAGCAACAGCATCTTCCAGACCCTCTGCTGTCACCTTGTGAAGCAAGTGACTCTTATAGGCATATTTTTGCGTTCTGCCCTCAAGTCTTCAGGCTACGCTGTGCATATTTCTGTGTTCAGCCCTCTAGTCCTCAGACTTTGTGATGTAACCTCTAGTGCCCCCTTTTGTCGCAAGCTCACACCGCACCCTCGAAGCAGCCATACTGTGTGCTGTGCTAGCATCGCCCAGACTCTGCAGTGCCACCTATGTGCTCAAGTGTTAAATCCAGCAGCAATTCTACCTTCTGCTACCTGCTTGCAGCATACCCTATTACAAAAAAGGAATTATACAAAAAATCACAAAACTTTTCCAGAATTTTTCCTTTCCCAATTTGAAGCATGGCAACTTCCTCAGCCATGACAAATGTCTATGATGTACCAGAAGACCCGGATCCTCCACCCACCCTTTATGCAAACATGGATCCTGATTCCCAACAACTCCCTTCAGATGTCCAACCCTCTGGAGAAGCCGCAATACCTCAGAAGGCCTACGACCTCAGACAACATAGGAAGCTTACCTCATCCACGGTGAAACGCTTCAGAGAGGATTGGGAAAGGCAGTATCACCGTCATGCAGATGCATGGATGGAGCTGTTCAAGATCTGTGACACCCCCAAAAGCAAGTTGGCCCTTGACACCCTCTTCCTGATGCAGAAGGAGTTAGAGGAGCACCTCAAACAATGGAGTGACAGTGAAAGTAAGCTCAAGTACATACAGTCAAACCTGGAAGACCCAGATTTCCAAGAACACATTCAGTGCTTCGAGGAGGTGAACCAAGAACACAAAGACAGTGTTAGGGAAGGCAGAAACTCCCTCCAGGCCACGCTCCTTGTTGCATTACAGGAGGAGCAAATACCAAGGGAGAAGTCCACATCTGACATAGCTCCTCCATCACAAGCAGCCTCTTCCCACCATTCAAAGAAGGCCTCCAAAGCAGCAAGGTACTCCAACCGAGCTGTAGAAGCTCAAATCGAAGCTGCGGTAGCAAAAGCAGTTTTACCTTTCACGATGGAGGTAACATGGCAGAAAGCAGAATTGGCCAGATGACAAGCAGAACTGGCCAAAGCTCAGGCCAACCAACAGGCAGAAATGGCCAAAGCTCAAGCCCAAGTGGAGTTGCTCGAATGACAAAGAGTGACGGCAGCAAAAACAGCACGGGCCGCAACATTGCAGAAGGCAGTCAATGCCACCTCCCTCAACTTCCACCTTGGAGAGTTGAAAAGACAGAGCCCAGATAAATGTGCCAAGACCTACGTGGATGAGCAACACTCGCTACAACACAAGCAGGTGAAACCGGCACAGTTACTTGGCAGTCTCCCAGAATCAAGGATTTGAAGGGGCGACCCTCAACCACAGTCTCTACATGATACTCCAAACATTGACGTCGTAAAACCTAAAACCTGAGATTCCAGTCCCGAAAACAAAGAACCTACACCAAGGTCTCAAGACCCACAGGGCAAGCAACTTGGCCCACCCTTACTAAGAAGATTTCTCAGCAAGTAGGCATGCAAGCAGCCACCGTGGCCACATTCGATCCACAGGCAACAGAGTTCCTGCCATACCTTCCAAGTAACTCTAACGCAGATGTATGGCAAGACGAATGTGGTACCCACACCCAGCAGCAAGAGACACCACCTGCGCATGTGTTAACGGATCATGACCTCCTCACAAAGTACTCTGAGGAGAACCACGAACCATCTACAACACATGCCTTCGAGCCAGAATGCCATGCCTATGCGGATGCTGACAGCAACGAGCACCCAGCCGTTCTGCATCCAGACTCCGAACCACCACAACAGACAACACATAACCCTCTCCTGGCCAAGGAACCTCAATGTGCTACAGAGGCACCCCCGGAGCCAGTGGTGAGTGTCAACCACACGGCAGTGTGTGCCGACTCACCATGCCCTCCTTCATGTCTTCCCAGCTGTTTAGCCAAAGTGTACCCTGAAGATGCCGTGAAAATGTACGTGCGGATAGACACTCAAAGCACCTGCACCCTGGCCAGACCCACATTCTTCGACCTCTTTGAGATGCAACAGGCCAAACTTCCCTTCACTGTATCAACGTGCCACGGACCAAGAAGCACGGTGGAGAGAACTACTGGACTTTGCATAGAGTCATTAGATGGAAGTACCTGATTCCCACTACCACCCGTATTTGAATGCGATGGCATACCGAACGACCGCAGTCAGATTGCAACACCTGAGGTCATAAGTAGCATGCCTCACCTACAGCACCTTGCTCATCACTTTCCCGCTCTAGATCCCGAGGCTAATATCCTACTCTTGCTGGGAAATAATGCCCCACGCGCCTTTCTCTTCTCTGAGTCAGTCAGCGGTCCTGTAGACGGCCCAGTGGCCATCAAATCTCCACTTGGATGGGGGATCGTAGGAATTGTCAGTGACACCCAGATGCAGTCTCCAACCCTGGCAAATACCTTAGCACCATCCATTCCAACCGCCTTCCGATGCCCTTTAGCACACCGAAAACAAGAATGAAGTTCCAGCCTCAAAGGCCGCCACTGATCAGTGCACGTTCACTAGAACATCCTAAACGGCCACCAACAACCACCAGATGTCCACTAAGACACTCTACACAGGCGTATGCCTCTGTAACGCCCTCTCCAACAGCTTCCCGATGCCCTTTGACACCGTGGAAGCAAGAGTACCGTTCCAACCCTATAAGGCCACCAGAGGTGACCAGCAGACTTTCACCTTTGCCGCCAAGAGTACCTGTACACCCTAAAAGGCCACCAGAGGTGACCACCAGACTTTCACCTTTGCCACCAAGAGTTCCTGTACGCTCTAAAAGGCACCAGAGGTGACCAGCAGACTTGCACCAAGAGGCCGAACTTGAAGATTGAACCTCAAGCTTTGCATGCTTTGCTTTGTTTGATGCTTTATCAATGTTTACTGTTTTCTCTTAGTTATATAGCAGACTGTTTATGTTAGTTATATAGTTTTATGCTATTCAGTTAGTATTATTGTTTACTGCTTATCTTAGTTTATAGTTAATTTTTTTTTCTCTTCTTTTAATAGTGGAATTTACAATTCCAGGAGGGGAGTGTGCTGTCCCAGCCAGTCTATGGGAGTTGGATAGTTACTTAGGAATTGTGAGCTGTCCCCTTAAGGGAATGCATCATGGTAAATGTAGTTAAAGGTATCCTGGGAAATGTAGTTCATCTCACATGGCTACATCTGTAATCCTGATTGGTCACTGAATTGACCCTTGGTGGGTTAAGGGAGTTTTCCTCATTCTTTGTCTGAACTCTCTACTTCATGGCATCTTCCTTCTATCACTACGAGATGGGTTAGAAGATAACCATCTTTCACGTACAAGGCAGATATACAAAGGATTAGTCATTAAAGAAGAACTTCATCACAAATGTGAGTTATGAATATACCTGATGTACCAATAAATGAACTTTGTTATGGAAGCTTTGTTGAGTTATCTATCTGCATCTGCACAGCTATAAATCTACCTCTGTGCAAGAGACAAAACAACAGACATGAATACAATTGAACAAGTCCAGAGGTATTTCACGAGAAGAGTACTCCACTCCTCAGCTCACAATAGTATATCTTATGCTACCAGGCTTGAAATTTTGGACCTGGACAACCTAGAACTATGCTGCCTACAGTCTGATCTAAGCTTAGTACACAAAATTGTCTGCTGTCCTACCTGTCAATGACTACTTCAGCTTCAACCTCAACAATACACGGGCAAACAAGAGTTATAAACTCAATGTAAACCACTCCAAACTCAATTGCAGAAAATACGACTTCAGCAACAGAGTGGTCAACACCTGGAACTCACCACCTGACTCTGTTGTTACATCCTCAAACCCCCAAAACTTCAACCTTAAACTGTCTACCGTGGACCTCACTCCATTCCTAGGAGGTCTGTAAGGGGGCGTGCATAAGCACACCAGTATACCTACCGTCCCTGTCCTACTGTTCCCATTTCTTCATACTCATTTATTATGTATATATTTATACCTGTTTATACTTATACGTTTATATGTTATGTTCATACTTATACTTGTTTTCTCATACATGCTTGACAAACTAAATAAATAAATAAATAAAAATAAAGAAAGTGTGAAGAACTGCTTTCAGACTTGCAAGATTCTGTTAATGTAACCTTGCAACAAACTCATTTTTATTGAAAATGTTTTTTTCCCTTATTTGTTGTTAGTGTTGGCTGTTTGTTAGTCTGGTTTTTTTTCTTTCTTCTTTCCCCCCTTTTTTTTGTTTTGCATTTTATCTTTGGTCATAAAAGAATAAACATGTTTTCTTTAAAAAAAACTTCCTGTAGAACAGGGGTCTCCAACCTTGGCAACTTTACGATTTGTCGACTTCAACTCCCAGAATTCTTCAGCCAGCATGAGCGACAAGTCGTAAAGTTGCCAAGGTTGGAGACCCCTATTCTAGAATCAGCAAGCAAGCCATCTTCTCCCCCCACAGTGGCTGGACAAAGCTACTCATCTGTCTTTCTAGGAATCATCCTCTATTTGTTTTGTCCCATCCTAAACCTTATCGCCTGCAGATGTGGAGTGAGGATGTCTATATAGCACTCCCTAAATTCCTGGCAGAGGTGTAAAAGTGAATATTATTAGCATATTGATGATTCCTCTCCCCAAACCGCTGGATAACCCTTTCTGACAACTATGCTGCTATTTTATCGCTCTCTCTCTCGCTCTCGCTCTCTCTCTCTTTAGGGAGATTATCTGGATCAACCAAAGATAATACTGAAGAGACTCCTCAGCTGGCAGTGAGCCAGCCATGTCTACAAGTTACTTTCATATAAGGGAGGTTTTTAATTATGTAATCACAATTTATGTAATCACAAATGTATAGGATGTCATGGACAGAATCATCTCCCAATTGTAACTCTTCTGTGTTTCCTTAGCAGGAAAAAACAACAACTACTAAGTGGAGAAATACAGAATAACTGCACAATATGTTGATTACACAAGATTTCCCCTCCTGGAAATACTCATTGTTTCTGCTTGCTTCTAAATCAGCCTTTTATTGTGCAATTCCACTTCTCTATTCGTACGACTATATTGTGTGTCTTTGATTTGTAACCCCTTACCACAGAAAATTGATTAAGGTATTCAAGTGGAACAGCTGGACACTCTCTTTTGATTGATAGAATCCGTGCATCTGAAAGCAATGAATGGGTTAGGGATAGTTAAAGATATTTCTGTAAAAGACACAAGATATCCCCAGGATTTATGACTACTTATAAACATATATGAAGGGCGGGAAATGAGCTCTTTGGAACTACTCTGATAAAAACATTATCTTGACATTAAATTATACATGTTCCCTGACCAGCAAAATGTTGGGAGGCTAACAGGTATCTTGCAGACTTTTAGTGACTACAATTCCCAGAGGTTTGGAAACAAATTGAAATTTTGGATGGCAACTAGTTCGGAAAAGCTGGACTACAAAGTGGAGAAATAAAAGGTATAAATCTGGGTAATAAAACACAACTACAATTGAGCCCCAAATTTCTGCTGTTAAGTGAGATAATTGTTAAGTGACTTTTGCCCCATTTTACAATCTTTCTTGTCATAGTTGCTAAGTGATTCAGTGCATTTGTTAATTTAGTAACATGGTTTTAAATGAATCTGACTTCCGTATTGATTTTGCTTGTCAGAAGGTCAGGAAAAGTGATCACATGACCCGGGACACTGTCATAAATATGAATCGGTTGCCAAATGCCTGAATTTTGATCACATGACCATGAGGATGCTGCAGCAGTCCTAAATATGAAAAATGGACATGTTACTTTTTCAGTGCCATTGCAACTTTGAACAGTCATTAAATGAACTGTTGTAAGTCGAGGACTACCTGTATTGTCGATTTTAATTATCGTCTTTTAAAAAGGCAAAACTGAATAGTTTTTTGTACCGTGTTTTGCTCTCTAACAAAGGTTTGTACAAGGTTTCATCCAAACCAAGCCATTTAACCACAATTCCGTGCTGCTGGCCCTCCTGTCCAATGTTCCTATTCCAGTCAAAACAATGAAGACAGGGATGATTTGTGTTGTATTAGTCTAGACGGACACACCAGGCAGACACAGAAGCTGAAGAATAACGTTCTTTATTTGAAGCAGTAACAGATTAATGTGGCTGCCCAGCTGGGCTGACAGCCGGCTGGCTGGAGCCGAGCCCCAAAGCCCAGTTGATGCCGCTTTGACAGCTCCTTATATAGTCTGCTGTCAAACGGCACCAACCAATGGGAACAGTCAGGTGGTCCCGCTCAAAATGCGGACCAGGTTGAAGACTTAGCTAGTCAGGGACACAACAATTTGCTTGCTTGAATTTAACCCAAACATGGAAAGAAGTGGCCACTTTATGGTCCAAAGTTTTGTCAAGAGACAAAAGCGTGAGCTTGTGCTATGCACAGCTTCTCACAAAACAGGAAGCAGGATGTTTAAGCGGATTGGATGCCGCCAACCCAACCCCCAATATTTCAGCTATTATAAACAAACGATTTTAAAAGTATTGTGTGCTTGCCACCGATTGATCTAAAGTGGGAAATTGAGAGACCCTTCCCATGTGATATGTTCCATGTGGCAAAACTCATAGCCACAGGAACGGTGTACATTCACATCCATTAGTGCATACTAGAACTTCTGGAACTCTGAAGTTGAGTCAATTGCAAGTACAGTACAGCACACTAGGTGCTATTTTATTTTATTCCATTGTATTTATTCGCAAAAAAGTATAAAGGTTATATTAAAATGAATTATATAATGGAAAACACCCATTTTTACAGCTGATCTGAATCCTCACCATGTATTCTTTGTTATGAAAAAAAGACTCCACTCATATAAACTTGATCTGTTTTCCTGGACAGGCATTTGATAAATTCATTCAGTTATTTGTCAGGATTTAAAAGGAACTCATGTCATATCTTTAGAGAAAGAGAGTAAAGTATAAATGTAATTGTAATTTCTGTTAAGACGGTTGGAAGATGCTTCTTTATAACTTTTCTTTCCTTTTTTTCTATTTCTTTCTTTGCACTTACTTATCACTTTTCATTGTTTATCCTTATTTTTTCTTTCAAAACCTGCATGGTTTTCATTCTTTTAAACATTTCTTGAATAAAAATTTTAAAAAAAAAATTCTAAAAAAGATTCAGAAGAAAAAATGCACTTTGTTAACTTCTAGAAATTGTTGGCTATTGATTCAAACATCCTTGCATGTTAAAGAAACAGTGCAATAATAGTATCAATCATTTCCAGAGCATTAGTAATAATTGCCAGTTACAGAGACATCTGATTTATTTAAATCACATTGAGCAAATATTTTTGCCAGAAGGACAACATTCATTTTCAAATAGAGGATAGCAAACACTTGTTAAACATTCACATACATTTGACACAATGCTAAAGTAAAAAAAAAAAAAACAACCACCAAGATGTATCAGTCTTGCCAAACCATATGTCTCTAAAACATTCTTCACATAGAAAAATACCACAAGTCTCAAACAACTCTTTCTGATTTACAGGCTATAGATGAAGTTTTCAGTGGAGACTAAAGCTTTACAGGGCTTGGTGTCAACCAAAGTTTTAATAAAGAGAGAGACTTTCAAACAGGGACGTTCTACATTAAGAATTGCCTTTTATAGGTCAATATGGGGACATGAACAACTGGCATTTGGCTTGCTACCAAAAGGCACTCAGTGCAGCTCTTTCAAAATAATGAACATACATTGGGGATGGGGTACAGTGGTTAGAATGCAGTACTGCAGGCTACTTCTGCTGACTGCCGGCTGTCAGCAGTTCAGCAGTTTAATTCTCACTAGCTCAAGATTGACTCAGCCTTCTATCCTTCCAAGGCAATAAAATGAGGACCAGATTGTTAGGGGCAATATGCTGACTTTATAAACTGCTTACAGAGGGCTGTAAAGCCTTGTTAAGCAGTATATAAGTCTAAGTGCTATTGCTATTCCTAACTTCACCAGCTCAGCAGAGGTAGTGCTATAGCTTCTATGCGAAATTCAAGAACAGGCCCCAGAAAATCCTTTATGATCAATTAATCTTGAAGATTATCACTATGTTGATTTATACCCCACATTTTCTTTCATACAACTCAAGGTGGCATACATCATGCTAGTTCCTTATATTTACTCCACAACAACCTTGTGAGTTGGGCTAGCCCAAAGTCCACCAGTTTCCATCCAACAGGGTAACTAGAATCAAAGTCAGACATAACATCTTCAAAAAGCTACAGCACACGGTGACACTGTTGAGTTACAGAAACTGCCATGACTAAAATCTATAAGCAGTCTTCCTTTCACCATCATTAATGACTAAAGAAAGAAGACTAAATTTATATCTGAATTGAGACAAAGAGTAAAACCAGGGCTCTCTTTAGAATAATGAAAACATTAGAGTATTGTTTATCACATTAAAAAAAATTCTGGGCTTAGTGACAAAATAATTTCATTTTATTGATAATAAGGTACATCAGGTCTAGATTTTCAGAAGATAAATAGATATTTTAGTTGTGTCCAAGATCAGGAATTTTTTTGCTCAGACATAAATCTGAGAAGTTACTCATTACATATGCATTTTAATAGCAGTATATTTGCAAGAAATAATTTCAGAAGAGAAACAAAAGACTTGAATTTTGCAAAGTGAATAGCCTGCAGCCCTATGGAACATGAGAATTGAATTCAATAGCCACTTAGAGGGATATAGGTTACCCAGTGCTGGGTATTATCACATTGGCTAATTGTTTGCTGTGGTTAATACTTAAACTTTATAATCTTAATATCTGGATGGGGAAAAACTGAATGGAACACTAAAGTCTGTAACTGGAGAAAATCCTAGATCTGCTGAGACTTTGAAGTGGGCTTCTATCAAAGGCTCAAGTTCCTTTTTCATGAGATAGGTCTGCAGATCTTTGAGCTGCCATCACAGGGGCCTATCCGGAGATAAGCAAGCAAAAGGAAAATAGCATTACTGAGTATTCTTGCCTTTGAAGATATGGTTCTCTTTAGGGTATTTACATAAAGCACGATAAGGCCCTATAAGTAGAGCAAAGGCAAAGCGAGCCCTGAAATGTAAGGTATCTGGATATGACCCAGGCTCAGGCCTTTTGAGTGGCAGATAAGCAAAAGCTTTGTGGTTGAGCCTACACCTGGAGGTGATTCATTGTTTAGGCATGAGATTGGACAACACAATGCATTCTCAATGAACAAGAAGCTGATTGACTCAATTGAGAAAATAATTGCAAAGCTTAAGCTATTTTCTGTTTCCTATACATTAGAATGAACATAGTGCTATAGCACTTAGACTTATATATTACTCCACAGTGCTTTACAGCACTCTCTGTAATTACAAATTTTAACATATTGCCCCCAACAATCTAGATTCTCATTTTACCAACTTCAGAAGGATGAAAGGCTGAATCAACTTTGAGCTAGTCAGGACTGAACTCCCGGATGTGGGCAGAGCTAGAAAAACCAACACACCCACTGCCCCATCCGATTCCTATGGTTGTAGCTGTCAACCCTGAAGTTGGCCAAACTGTGGCCATTTTCTTTTTGTAGTTTTTCTCTAGAGAGTTTTCTCACTGCTTCAGAGCTGACACAGCTTGGAGCCAAGGGGCCAGAGGTGTGTGTGTAGAAATAGCTGGGGTGCTATAACCAAAATAAAATTCTTTCCCCTTGGAATCAAGGACGTTGGTCCAGGTATTTGAAAGGTGGAGACTGAGGTCACCTAGCAACTGGACTACATGCTGATTGGACCATGTGACTGATGACTCTGGGGGGAAGGGACAATTTACTTTTAATTGGGTATAAAACCAGCAGGAACTTAGAGCTGGTTTTTCACCAAGAAAATGCCAATTTGATATTTCCCAATAAAATGTTCTTTGAGCAATATGCCTGCTTCGGAGTTCTTATTGAATGGGATGTATTACTTGAAACCTTGACAGCGGCACTGGTACAGCTGACTGTTCTGGCTATGCAATACTGCAGATGTTTCAACAAGTCCTAAGAAATACCTAGCAGATATTTTAATATGCTTTCTAGCAAACCACATAGTGCTGTATTGTACTTCATAGTCTAGTGAAAAATATTACTGGAGGAAAGGACATATCAATTCAAGATTGAATCGTGATGGCCTGTTTTCTGCATTTGAGCATAGATGTTACAAGGTACTAATACTCTGAATCCCCTACTTAGCTTGCAGGTAAGTGACTTACATAAACCACAAGATCTTGGTTTTTCAGGCTTAAGACTATAGGCTTCAATTTATGCACAGATCAACAAAGCTTTTCTTAGTATCTTGCTCCCAGTAAAACAGGATAGTTATCACATGTATCCTTTCCCCCCCTCACTCTCGGATCTCTGCCAAGAGGTCCTATAAAGTGGTAATGCATGTGGTAGTGGGGATGACTTCATTCAGTCCTCTGGGAATAACTGTAGCCAGTTCATTGAAGACTAATTAAGCACACACTAGTCAGATAAAACTCTACTGAAGGTTGCAAGGAGCCGCATCAGCTTTATTCTTACTTCCTCAATTAAACAGAAATGCAAATCCAACAGAGCTGTAATTGGAGTCAGGTGCGTTCATTCAACAGCGTACATTGGCTCCATTGTCCGATTGTGTATCTCCTCAGCAGGAGCAGTTTGGTTCCTACTGTTAGATTTAATGGGATAGATTCTACAGGGCACGGAGTCGGACAAACAATGGAGACTCCATTTGCTGAATAGAGGGCCAAGAATATGATCATCCAAGATGAATCTCACCAAGCTAGGAACAATGGAAACAAAAAGGCAACCCACTGAAGCTCAAAAATATGATGCCTGTGAATGGTTGCCTTCACTCCCTAAAGATATTGAACGTCATCTGATTCCAGAAGGGAAATTTCAGAATTGAGAAAAAGTGGATTCTCAAGGATGTCAAAATATTTTTATGATAAAGAATTACTCAAAATCACAGGAGCAGATGCTCAACCAGGAGTTAATGAAAAATATCACAATATCTAAAAATATTGTAGAATTAACAACAATATCACAAGAATTAAATTCTCCCAAAGGTAAATTTCTTTGCAAATAATACATTCAAAATTGCATTAAAATATATTCTGGCAGATGATAAAGGATTCAGGAAAATAAATAAGGAAAAACATATTTTTAAATTTATTGTTTATTATCAATTTGAAAATATAAATATATCACAAGCAAGAAGCAAAGTGACAGATAAAATCACATTTATTATGATAATTGCCCAGAGAACTCAATTTGAAATTCCTAATTGAATGACAATAATTAATATTTATTTATCTATCAAGTAAATAAATATTTCCCATCTCATTCTCAGATATGTCCACAACATTAATGTCTATGCAAGAGGACTAGAATTTTTTCAATGTACTACCAATTTTTCAAAAGCAATTCAGATGGTAGGAAGAATCCAGAAAATTATAAAGCAGGTAGCTTGTGAGTCTATCCTGGATAATTATAAGGAAAACATTGGCTGTTCTTATACTTCTTTATGCTTACTAATATTATTTTCAAAGAACAATTAACATGATTTATGTAAAGTTAACTCCTGGTTCATTCATTTTCAGAATTCTTAAAGAATATCAATAAGCATGTGAGTACACTTATCTAGTAAACATGATTTACCTGGATTTTCAAAGGGTTTTGAAAGGGAAATGTTCACCAAAGAATTCTGAGAAAAATTAGTAATGTCGAGCTATGTGGAAAAGGACATTGATTAAACATTAGAGCACAGATAGGGGAAAGTGAAGGCTGGTTATATCAAGTCAACTTTGCTTAGACTTTGACTAACTTTATTGTCACTTTGAATGTATACTAATTGGCATACATTACAATGAAATCATTGCTTACAGCTCTCAAAGGGTCTCCACCTCTAATATACATTACATAAATGTGACTAAATAAATACATACAAAATTATACATATACACACATATATTATATGACACGGAGAAAGTTCACCTATTCAATATTAGCTCAGGAAGCTAAGCAAAATTGGACCTTCTTACTTCTTTGATGAAAAACTACAAGGCAATACCAAGGCTGTAAGCTGAAAGTTACCAAGATTGGGAAATTGGAAAGGGAAAACACGGAAGAAGGGGAGAAGGATGTGGTAGCAATGCAAAACTATTCCTTGTCCACCAAACACAGACATTGAGCTTAATATAAAATATTTTATATTTTTTTCTTTTAAAGATAAATAAATATAAATTCTAAATAAATCTCTCCATATTTTAGGAATAATTAATGGCACATGTACTGCATCAAATATCCTACTTTCCAAAACATATTGATGAACACTGAATTACTAATAACTGACTATGGGTTGTCAATTGACAACTGACAATTGCTGTTGAAAAGGCAATTCCATACTGGGGACATAAGGAAAAGAATATATAAAACTGCAAACTTTGTAAAACTTTTAATTTATACTAATGTATGAATGTTGAATGCAACATTAATACTTTTACTGTTGTAAGTTGTCAACAGGTGGCACTACAGAGATACTAGTGTAAGTGCTCTGATATATTCTTTGGCATACAATGTTCTTTCAATGCAGTTACTGGAAAGCTGTGAGAAATGTTGTCTTCCTGTTGATCACAAAATGAAAGCATGCAGTGAGAAGCAGCAGCAGATTACAAGCAACACCCCATGATTGAATTTTTGTTTGCTAAACAAATCAATGGAAATTCAATGCTTAAACACAGGTTGTTTATGGTGATAACTGTGTTGAGATGAATACCATGCATTTCTAGGCTCAACGCTGTAAAGATGACTAGCTGGGAAGAGCTAATTTGTGTGATCAAAAACAAAGTGGATGACCTGTGGGAAAAATTGGTGAGTTTTTGAGAAAGGCGGGTGAACTGATTAAGGATAATCAACAAGCCACTTAAGTGGAAATTGCTATCAAGCTTGACATTTCCTTGGAACATGTAAGTCACTGTAGTGAGATGTTCTTCAACATGGGAAAGTTGGTGCAAAATGGACTTATACAACGATGAAAGCCTCAAGAATTGAAATTTGGCAGCAGCCATTGTCATAGAATAGTGAGAAGTTTCTTCACAGCATCATCATAGCCAATAAAAGTGCCAAGAATAACAAAGGCAGTCATAATTTTAAATTCTGCCTGGGATCCAGCTTACTTTTGTAATTCCAAAAATTGACCAAATGGTAATCTTTATATAAACATTATCTAAGTTTTGTTACAGTCTTACAAAATAATTGTTCTAGAAATGATAATATTTGTATATTCCTAGCCTATTCCATCATTTGAAGTCCTTCTACTGGATGCACTCTATATATTTAACTGCTGTTAGTTAGAAGTAATTTATATTATAAATGTATAGGATCCAGCATTATTTCTTTTAAAAGAAGGAGAGCAACAAAGGGATTCAGTTGTTTCCTTAATTATTATAGAATAAACAATTTAAGAATATTTCAGAACACAAATTATTATGTACCTGTGATACGACCCAAAGAGCCTTGACTTCTCTAACCTGAGTTTAACAGAACCCTGTAATTATAGAGACTTCCCATTATTACCTGGTATTATCTGTTATTACCCCTCATTATCCAATCATAGGCATTGTAAGCTTAATTAATCCACCATTAGCTACATTTCCAACAAAACGGCTCCCTATGATTACATTCTTTGTGCATACTCTCTAGGAGCTTTGCTGGTGTATCAGAATCACCACCCTTCTGGATCGCTACCATCATTGGAGCCCCGTTGGTCGCTTGTGTTGCGTGGTCACGACAGGCTTTACAGCGAACACCTCTTTCTCCCAAATAGCCCACCTTCTTTCTGTAGGTGTAAATTTTTGTGATGTATAAGCGCAGGGTTGTAATTGTCCTTCCATGTTATATTGCACTAGAACAGCTCCTACAGCAACATCGCTTGCATCAGCTTGTACTATAAAACTCTTATTAGTATCAGGATGTTTTAAAATGGGCTCTTGGGAAAATAAGGCTTTTAAACTGTTGAATGCTTGCTGACATTTTATTGACCATACAATGGGTTGGCTGGGTTTTGGTTTGGTGATTGGTGTTTCGTCTTTAATAATTCTGTCAGTGGTAATGCGATTTGTGCGAACTTAGGAATAAACTGTCTGTAAAAGTTTGCGAAGCCTAGAAAACTTTATAACTGCTTTCTTATTTTCAGGCCTTTCCTCTCAAGCACTGCTTTTACTTTATTGGGATCCGTTTCTAACCCTTTATTTGATATTCTGTACCCCAGATAATCCAACGATGTGCAGTGAAACTCGCACTTCGAAAGCTTCACATACAACTTAGTATCAAGTAATTTTTTTCAGAACAGTTCGCACCAAGGCCACATGTTCTTCCATTGTTTCAGTATAAATCAGAATATCACCCAAGTATACCAGAATGCCACAATATAGATGTTCTTGCAACACTTCATTTATAAGTTGCATAAAAACTGCAGGTGCTCCCTGCAGTCCAAATGGCATAACATTAAAATGGAAGCTCCCGAGGGGACAATTAAACATAGCCTTCCACTCATCCCCATCCCTGATTTGAATGCGGTAGTAGGCTTCACGTAAATCTAACTTAGTAAAATAACGGCTGGTTGCTAACGTTGCTAATAATTCGTTGATTAACAGGAGGGGATATACATTGTCTACACAAATAGCATTGAGCCCATGGAAGTCCACACATAAACGTAACCCGCCATTCTTTTTCTTGAGAAACAAAACAGGTGCAGTTATATGTGATCTCCCTGGCTGGAGGAATCCACGAGCCAGATTCTTTTTGATGTATTTTCTCATTTCATCCATCTCCTTTGGAGTCATTGCATACATGTGCGGTTTTGGCAACTTCGTCCCAGGAATCAAATCAATTGAGCAATCCGTGGCTCTATGTGGTGGTAATGCTTCACAGTCCTTTTCACTAAACACATCTGACAGGTCTTTATACACATCTGGGTAAGATGGTGGTTCTGATTCGACCACAGCTGATACGGCCTCTCTATTTTGCATGCATGGAGGGGGCGTAGGGCCAGCTACAATGCGTAACTTCCGGAAACCATCCTCCCACCATATTGTGGGCTTGCATTTATCTAACCACACTAGACCCAAGATCAGTGCCTCCCACATGTCTGGTACCCAAATAAATCATAAATACTCCCAATGACTCCCTATTTCTAGTTTGACAGGGGTTGTCATTACAGTGGCAGGACCCCCACCCAATAACGAACCATCAACTGTTCAAATCTCATAGGTTTTGGCAGATCTTCCAATGGTAATTGGTGGCTTATCTCTGTCTGGAGCCAGTTGTGGGTGCTACAATCACATTTAAAACCAGACCACAGACTCTCAACAGGATGAATTAATACTTACCTTTGTCTACCATTTATCAGTTTTATCTGCCCTCATTGCCGTTGGAAACTCATTTGTTCTTTTTAAAATCCAGTTTTGCCCTGCTGCACTTGTTGACAGCCTTAAGGGTGTGATTAGGTCATTGTGATGTAAAGAATTTTATTTGGATCTAGAAGAAAGAAACAAGGAATCAGACACTTACAGCATTAGACTAAATTGCTTTAGACAACATGCAGGGTATTTAAGTTTTAATATTCCTTTATGTTAAAAAGAAACCTCACCATATATCTTATGAATCCCTTGAGGAAAATGATTTTAGTTCAGTCCTCTTCTCTATATTATATATTTGTAAGAAGATTTTTAGAGTAGCAAGTCATTCAAAAAGTATGATTGGTCCCACTTGACAGCTGAAGTTGGATGGAACTTGGTATAACTTCATAGAACTGCCTACATAGAGTGAGAATTCACTTAAATCAAACTATTTTACTCAATCCAGCTCTGTGTGCTTTGGCTCTTCAAATCTCAAAGCTCTCCTAACTCTGCTAAAGATCAATTGGATGTCACAAAAAATGAATAGAAACGTCCTCCTTTAAAAAGCAAAATTAACTACTAAGAATACGCTGTTAAAACCCTTTTAGAAAGCTGTTTAAAAATACAAGACATTGTTATGGACAATAATTCATCATGTTTCATATTTTAAGTCCCACCAATCATTCTCTAAAAGAAAGTGGGGTCCATCAAAATAGAAACAAAAAAACCACTTTTCTGAGAAAGACATAAATATATTTTATAGACCTTCTGTTATTCTACTTATAAGTTACTATAACTTGTAAGATCACTAAATATTTCAGTAAGACTGTTGACAATCAGTTTTACTGCATAGCTATAAAACAGGTATAATGTAATAACCCAAGAAAATGTGATACTAATTCGGCGTCATTAGTAAAAACCTTGTGGTTGTATTTTACTGAAAGGCATCTCAATTTTAAGACTAGAATTTGAAACATTGACCCAAAAAGCTGCTTTGAATTGAAAATTTGATTTAGCATTCCTTTCTTTTAGAGTTAAGTTGGTGTGTGTGTGTGTGTGTGTGTGTGTGTGTTTGTTTTCAAGTGCATTTGCTGTTTTTAACCCACAAAATAACTAATAGTAGATAGTTATTTTAATATTAGAGCACTTGGAAATTTAATATAGCTGCTTCCTCTTACATTGTAAGAAACAACTTTGCTTTTTACCAGGGTGAATGAATGGATCCATCATCCGCTACTATCGTATTCAAGGATCATCTGCTTTAAAGTATCTGATGTTTAGTCTGATTAGCTGAAATATGCAATGTAACAGTTGTTGTTCCTATTTGATCTGAAGTATAATTAAATTTACCATATGTATTTGCAAATTTGCAAGGAAAGGGACTTCGCTTTGATGAAGGGATGAATGAGACTTTGAAGGAGGCTGACAAAGTCAAGGGCCAGCTCCCTTCTAGGAGCGAAAAGAAGCAACCAAGTTCCTTCCCTCAGCTTTGCACCAGCTCCTCATCTTCACCACAGCATTTATAGAAGCCAGAAAAAGCTTTTCCAGCTTTTATAAGTGCTGGAACACAAAACGTAAGTGATTGAGGAAGTTAAAAGGGAAGAAGTAGAAGATAATGCAGCCTGCAAAGGGTTTTGGAAAACGCAATATTTTCTGCTAATCAAAGAATACACCAATATGTGTTACTATGTCAGAGATTTTGTGATATATTTTTAGTGGTCATATTGTAGTTAGTGAATCAGTGACGATGTATATGAAATATCAGGTAGATTTCCCCCCATTTTTATGTTTACATTAAATTATAATATAGGTTCCCTACCCATTTTTCTACTTTTGTTAGTTTTTTTCCCTAGAGGTTTTTTTTTTGTTTGGTTTGGTTTCCACTTTAAAGATTTAAAGTAGAAAAGATTGTTTAAAGATTGTTTTGTTAATTATGTATTTTAAGGATATGTTTTTTAAAACAGAAAAAAACCAACTTTTGAGGGGAGACAACGTCTTTTGTTAAGACACTGGATTACCTCTTTCCCTCGGTGAAAAGGATTATATTGTTTCTGATGTATGAAGTTTGTCAAGGCCTACTTAATTTCCCTCATGACAGAAGAAAATTATGCTGACATAATTTATGGTGTCTGAAGGATTACACTCTGATCTACTTCAGTAGCAATTCGGGCACCCATCTTGTCCTTGAGGCTTTACTGCAGAGTTAAGACTGGTTGGTTCCTTTCTGAATCATCTTCAAACAGCTGTGAATCCAAAAGGGTCTCAACATTATAGACTTGCTCTTTTGGGGGAATGCAAGTTCATCCAAAACTATTATGGGAAAAAGTCCAATTAATTTAGGTAAACAGTAACTCCACCTTGTTATTCAGATTCAGTCTGAGCTTTCTTTACTCCACTAAAACCCTCACAGCTATCAGACCTAGTCAGAACCACAGCCTAGACTAGAAATATATAACTATACATTATCAGCAGATTGGGGACATCTCATCCTAAATTGACAGACGACTTGTTCTAGGCATAGATGTTTTATATAGATATTAAACAGCAAGGGAAAAAAGAGCCAGGTCTGTGGCCAAAGTCTCAACAGTTCATCCTCCATCAAGACGGATTAGAATCAGGCAAAACCACCAGAAAATAACACTACTTATTCCCAACCCTCAAATTTGATCTATAATGATTAATATTTTTTAAAAAAACCACTGAGTAAGTGGACCTATTTGGACCAAGGAGCCACACTCCTTACCTTCAGGCCAAACTATACTTTTGCAAGATGTTTGTGATCTGAGGCATAATCAGTATCAGATTTTATGAAGACTATCTTTCCTATTAGCAGTCTGTTTCCCATAAACTCAGGCCCAGTTTTCCCATTATTTCGGATGCCAGATTACTTCCAACTTTCCTTTCTCCTATAATTAGTATGTCTTTTGTGTGTTTTGTCCATTGTTTTAACAAGGTGCTGTAGGTTGCCGTTCCATTCAGCATTAACTTACTCTGTTATCAGTTAGTGAACCATACACTTAAATCCCCACAAACTGATTGGCTTGCCTTGGATTTGTATTAAGGTTCTTTTATCTTTGAGTGGAGGATATCTGAGTACTGACTTTCATGCTCTTTTCTTTAAAATAATGTCTACTCTGATTTTTTTTATGATTTTCTTGTGCTCATCTGAACTCTTCAGATGTGAAGTCACCCATTTCAGTCCATTTCAATTCATTGATTCCCAGAATATCAGTGTTTAATCTTGACATTTCTGTTTTGACAACCAGTTTACTTTGGTTCATGGGTCTCACATTCCACATAGCAATGATAGCTACATCTTTGCAGCACTGATTTTTTCCTTTGCCTCCCCTCCCTCTTAAAGGCTTTGGTGGGTTCATGAATGGAATATCCCTGTAAGATTTTGTTTGAAATCTCCAGAAAGTAACATTAAAACTCTCCCAGTTCTTGCCAACTTTTTATTTTAGGGCAAGTAAATATAAAACACAACATCGACCCAGTTTCAATCATAAATTTAAATTTAATTAAAACTAATGCAAGGTTGCTTTGCCAAAAGAAAATAACATTTATCTGTACATTGGATTAATGTGATGTAATGAAGTGGTTATCTCTCTTTGTCACAAAAAAAAATAAATGTTCTCTTTATACTGAAGTATTAAAACACCACAAAGTGTTTACCTTAGTCAAAAGAAAATTATATTTCTTCCCACATAAGAAGAATCTAACACAATGAAGATACTGTTCATCTCAGTCCAAAGAAAATGTTACCCCAGTTCAGCAACCTAAGCTGTCAACCATCCAAAGTCTGGACACATCAAGGGGTCCTTCCTGGGTAGGTCAAATTTTGGCATGCACAAACAAATGGTCCAGATGCTACTTCTTTTGAACATGCATTGCATGGAAGTATAGAGAGGCAGGGCTGGGATTGCCCAGTCGTGCCCACAATTTTGACATTGTTGATCTCCCTTGAAGATGGCCCTGACCTCATCTCCCTCTAGTTGCCCCCACATCTTGTCTTCTGTTCAGTATTCACCTCTTCCTAATTCTTTCTAAAGGAGCAGGGGGTGGGAAATACCTCCAATAACTATAGCAGAGGAACCTTAAGACTGTACCTCCTGCCCACTGGAATGTCTCCATCATGACCAAGAGTTAACCTGTTTTGGTGCATTGAACTGTAGAATAGACTTCTCAACTTTCCTTTCTCCTACCTGCATATCTGGGGAGGTTTATCAATTCTCCCTATCTCATGTACTTATGGCACTGATAGAGAGACACGGTTCTAGAAAAGAAAAGAGGACAAGAGAGACAGCATCTCAGCTGAAACATTTTAAATGTGTGGGAGTGGAGTTGGGGGTGAGTGGGGACTGGAATTAGAATCACAAGAGTCAGAAGAGACCTTGAAAGCAATCAAACCTCATCAGGTAATTAGTGAAGAGGCCACTAAAGTACCTCTGACATATGACCATCCAGACCTCACTGAAGACTTGTAGGGAAAGAGAACTCACTATTTCATGTGGCAGCCTGTTCCACAGGCTAGCACCTCATGCAGTCAGAAACTTTCTTCTGATATCCAGCCCGAATCTCCTTCCTGTAATTTTAATTCATCGATTTGGTCCTGTCCTTTGGGGCAAAAGAAAATAAATCTACTTTTTTTCTGAGTGAAAATCTTTAAGACATTTGAAGTCTATCACATCTCCTCTCAGTCATCACATCTATAAGCTAAACACAGCCATATCGTTTCACCATTCCTGGTTAGGGTTGTTTCTAGATTCTTCACAATCTTATAATTTCTTACTATCCTTTTTGAACTTTGGTATCCAAAACTGAATGTAGTACTCCAACAGAGGTTCAATCAAGGCAAAGTAGAGTGGAACAATTATTTCCTGAGATTAGAACTTTATGCTTCTGATAATAACCTCATGCCAACATTTTCCTTTTTAGAAGCTACATCACACATATGATCGTATTTAATTTAGGGTCAAACAAGGACACCATGTTCCTTTTTATATCTACTACCAAACATACCAAGACATGTTTTCTTACCCTATTCCTGTGATGGCCAACCTTTTACAGACCAAGTTCCCAAACCCACTTATATTTATCACAAAGTGCCAACACGGCAATTTAATCTGAATACTGAGGTTTTACTACCTAAAATAATGATAAACAAGGCAGAGTTCAGCCAATTCTTCTAAGAAAAATGTGATAATGCACTTTTATGCCCCTTCATTTTTTTCTGCTTTTGAAATATTATGTTTAGCAACAATAAAAAAGAAAACTTTTTGTAATATCATTTTTCTTTCGCTTCCTCTCTCTCCCCTTTCTCTTTCCCTCCCTCTCTCTTTCCCTCCATCACTCTGTCTCTCTCTTTCCCCTCTTTCTTTCTCTTTTGCTGCCTCTCTTTCTCTCTCTTTCCCTCCCTCTCTGCCTCTCTCGGTTTCTCTATCTCTTTCCCTTCCTCTCTTCTCTTTCCCTCTCTTTCCCTCTCTCTCTCTCCCCCCCACCAGGGGAAGGAAGCCCTGAACTGGTGCAGGGTGGTGTGAATCTGAAGTCCAGAGGCTGACAAGCCCAGGAGCAGCACACCCATGCTCAGCTGGTCGGCGGAGAGCCGAAGATCAGTTGGCTGGCGGGGAGGCGGGGCATCCCAACACTGACAGCTCTGCAGGAAAAGCAACTGACATCTGGGAGATGAGTCGCATTGTGGCTCTGTATAGTAATGGACTCCAGGAGGAGGGGACCCTGTCTCCGCCCATTGGGAAGTGCACTAAATTTCACTGTGCTACACAAGGTGCTGCAAAAGCAGCAGGCAGGCCATGGAGAAAGCAACAGCAAATGTACCGTGATGAAGGCTGTTTCGTGCATTTTTTTTAGTCCCACAAACTTTTATTTCCCTGCAAACGACGGCGAGAAATGCAATGAAGAAACTTAATGGAGCTGGGCTGGGGTGACAGCATGCATGTGCACAGAGAGGGTTCTGAGTGCCACCTCTGGCACGTGTGCCATAGGTTTGCCACCACTGTATAGTAACTTGAAAACTGCAGGGTCCCAATCATTGCCCACTAATTGGACCCTTGTGGTTCAATTGTAATTGACAGAAGATAGAACAAAACAGAAATAAAGAAAGAGCAGAAAATAGAGAGGACTTGGCTTCCCAAAGGCCAAGATCACTCTCCAACAGTAACCCACTCACAGGTTTTGAGTAAATGTTGATTATTCTATTATTATTTCACTTTCTCTGCATCTTTCTTATGATGGCTATTAGCAACCTCAGTGTGTAAAAATTATATGGCACTTTACCTTTTCTGCAATCACAATCCACAGCTTTGCCCAGCTGGAATCACTCATTGTTAGTTTTAAAAAGAGACTGAACAACCATTTGTTTGGAATGGTTCGTTTGGAACGGCTTCATTTAAGGACCAAGTTGCCAGTTTCAATTATGGTTGTTAAACAAGGACTACTATAGAGATTTGGGCAGCCTTTCCAGCCCTGCCAGTTGTCAAGACAGGAAGGAAACGCAATTTTGAGAAGGCTGGACAGAAGCCTAGAACTTTTGTTGAAAACAGCTTGTTGCTTTCAAGGATGTGGCAGTCAGCCAGAAATGGAAACCACTGTACTGCTGCCTTGTGTCACAAGGGTAAATCTGCATGAGGCATATGGAACAAGGACTTCCCTCATTGTTGCAGGGATATGATTTGGAATGCATGTATTGTTTTCTTCTTCTTCTTGGTTTCCATTTCCATTCTCTAGCATAATAAATGGAAACTTTCAGCTTTTCATTAGGAGTTTGGATTTCCCAACTAACTATGATGAATTCAGCTTGAGTGGAAATTGCTATAGGAGAAATTTCTCTAGAGGGAGCTATAGCAATTTGTGAGACAGTTTGTAACGGTGTTGAAATGTGGACAATTGCTTGAATCCTGTAAAAAGCTGCTCATAATACTTTCAGATAATTTCACTGGGGTCTTGTTTTTAGGGGCTAATTTTAACATAATCAGAGCCCAAAGAAACCTCTCGCCATTGACACTGAACAAGCCAGTGCAGAGTTCTGCAAGGTCCCCAGGTTCTAAGTGCATTTATTTAGGCAAGTCTGATCTACAATCAAAACAGCGGGAAGAAGTTAAATTTCACTTATGTTGGATCATAAATATAAAAGGTAGCTTTGTAATATCCTTTTTATTTATTTTATTTATTTTGTCAAGCGATTATAAGATAACAGGTATAAGTATAAACATAGTTATTAATACATGGATACATATAAGAAAAATAAAAAGAAACAATAGGACAAGGACGGTAGGCATGATTGGTGCGCTTATGCACGCCCCCTACAGACCTCTTAGGAAAGGGGTGAGGTCAATAGTAGAAAGACTAAGGTTAAAGTTTTTGGGGTTTGGGGAAGAAACCACAGAGTCAGGTAGAGTATTCCAGACATTGGCCACTCTGTTGCTGGAGTTGTATTTCCTGCAATCAAGTTTGGTGCAGTTTACCTTGAGTTTGTATCGATTGTGTGCTCCTGTATTGTTATGGTTGAAGCTGAAGTATTCATTGACAGGTAGGACATTGCAATGTATGATTTTATATACTATACTTAGATCGGACCTAAGGCAGCGTAGTTTTAGGTTTTCTAGGTCTAGAATTTCAAGTCTGGTGGCATTAGGTATTCTGCAATGAGTAGAGGAGTGGAGAACTCTTCTTGTGAAATATTTCTGGACTTTCTCAACTGTATTAATACCAGATATGTAATGCGGGTTCCACACTGATGAGCTGTATTTGAGTACTGGTCTTTTAAATTTTAGTAAATTCTGACTTAGTTTAGGGAATAGCAAAATCCTATTGTTAAAGTCACAGGGTTCCATGGAGTACACAGGATCAAATCTTTTGGATGTCAGCATCCAAAACCTGACATGTGAGGTCTGAGTCACTCATCATCAAGATATTTCTGAGAGGAGCAAACATGTTGCTCCTGGTGTCAACTGAAGCCAGTGATACAGCAGGTGGTGGAATGAGACTTTTAAAACACCGAGTGATCAGTTCTGCATTCTAGAATATCCTGACAATTCTCCAGTTCCAATATAACCAGGCTATGCTGCATCTATTGCATACAAATTGAAAACTATTAAGCAACTGATAATAAGGGGATCTTTTAAGCCATCAAGACCCCCTTTCCATTTCAAGGACCTGGGAACAGGGAGTCAGCAGCTGGGGTGAGGCAGGAGTTCCTGCCGATGGATAGTCTGCCTGCAAATTCAGCAACATTTCAGCACTGCAAAAAGAAAGATGAGTTACACTGCAATTAAACGAGAAATAAATCAGTTCAGTTACCAAAGAGATGACTGGGGGATAACACTGAACACTGATTCTGGGAATCATGCAAAAGAAAAAAGAATGTATCAAGAACCTATTAGCCACTGGGTGACACAGATACCATTAAAATATATGCATTTCCAGGATGGCAGATGCTGCAATAGAGGAGGCCCACTTCTTGACTCATACTAGATGGTGTTATTATTATTATTATTATTTTTAAAGGGGGGTATCAAAGCAAACACACTGTCAGAACAGGAGGGCAGACTGTATGAAAGGCAGGCACTCTCTCAAAGAGGCAAGTTGTTAGGATGAATGATATGTCAAAATCCTTTTCTTTTCTCTTTCCCCTGCCCTGCTCCCTATTTTGGCTCTAGAGATTAGTTCAGCTAGTTTTAAACCAGGGTTCTTGGTTTCCCTCTTCAAATAGTTACTATTGTGTTGTAATAATTTACTAGAATTATGTGCAGATATGCCACAACTCTCCTGCTTATTATTTTGTATACACTTTGTGATTTTTAAAAAATATATACCCATAATGCTTAGTGTCTCAGGTATCAAGAAATCTTAGGGCTCCAAAAGTATCTTCTAAGAGCACTTCCAAGCCTTCCTAATCTCTTATATAAAAATCAGTTTTATCCCATAAGCAGAATTAATTTTTGTAAGTTCCATGCTGATATGCAAACACTATTAACCTAAGATCAAAGTTGGCCTTACTCCGTATCATTTTTACTGTTCATGATCTATAGGCAAATATATTAACTTTGGCATTTGTGTGCTCTGGATAATCTACTTTCCAACATTGAATCTAATTACTCACTGCTTCTTTGCTAACCCCAGCTTCCTAATAGATGAATATCCTCCTTACCAAGACCCTCAAGAGCCCACTAATTGCAGATTAATTTTTAAAAAACCCTATACTCCCCCAAAATACAATCCATTTATAAAATTGCTAGTAGTGTACTCCCCCTGCACACACAACCAATTTTCTACATTTGATGAATTTTAAAAAAATGACTTTCAAGAAGCATGTAGGAGGTGGACTGCAGGGGGGGGAAACCCTATAAAATAGATACCCTGAAAAGTTTAGGAAGCCTTCATCAATGATTGGGCCCTGTATTCCAAGCCACAATGTCAGGTGGCATCTCTGTAATGGGGAGGTGGGGCTTTCTGGCATCCCCCTCCCCATTCAGATGCTTTTCCCAGGAATATTTTACTATGCAGGGTAGCTAGTAGTAATAGCAGTGCTGAGGAATGAAGGAAGATCATCTTTCAGTCAAAAGCTTCGTAGCAGTTATTATAATGGGTGGAGGTGGCTAGACGCTTGGGGAGAAAAGATAAAAAATCCCCTCCGATGTAAAAACAGATGCAATCTTCTTTTCCATCACTTGCACATTTGCAAATGTAGAGAGAGGCCTTTTCATCTTTGCAACTGATCCACTCTAAAGCAAGTAAGTGCCTATGGCCCCCTTCATGAACAGTGGATTAAATGGATAAATATGGTGCATTAGGCTACAGGGAGTCAACTGCTTTTATGTTGTCTGCACTCTCTGCTCTGCTTTCTCTCAGAAACCCAGAAAGTAATTATGGCTGTGAAAGGAAAGATGCAATGGAGTTAACAAGTTCCTAAGAGGAAGGCAATAAAGTTGAAGGATAAGTGTTATGGAAAGTATATGAATTTTGTCAATTTCTGCATTGATCATGGAGACAAATACTTTTAGGAAAACCAGTCTCAGCATACAACTCAAAATAGATTTTTTGAAAAGATTTTATTGACGCCATTTTTCAAGGGATGTTTAATTACAGTAGTTGAGGCCAGGGTTAAAATTTCAAGATGGTGAGTGAAACCTTGCCCCCTTTTTAGGTGCAGTCATCCCAACAATAAAAAAAAAAAATTAGGTTACACTTTTAAAATCTGTCATGATATACTGTATGAAGCTATTCATCACGTTGTTTTTTCAGCATTAGGAATTGAACCACTGTCTCAGCTTCACATTAGAATATTATTATTATTATTTTTTAAAAAAAGAATATTATTTATTCTAAGAAAATTAAATGTTCAAACTAAATTTGTCAGTCTGAAACCAGTAACCTGAAACAGGCCCAGGTTGTTTTTGCAATACTGAGATGAAACCCTAATCTAAAAATTCCATCTCCCATTTTTCCCACAGAAAAGTCGTGAGTCCTGGGACAAGTAGTGAGGTCCATCTTTTATCTGGGGTTCAGGGCTCAGGAAATTGAACTGTGGGGACCTGCACTGACCCATCTTATCCTCCTTTGGGCTGCCAACACAGCTACTCATTGGCGATCACCGATCAAGGCAGCATCTGGGGGGCCCTAGAGAGAGAGAGTCCTTGCCTTGGAAGACATGGATCTCATTTATGAAGAGAGGAAAGTTCAGACCCAAAGCATAATATTTGTGCATCTCATCTGATTTCAATTTCAACAGCTGCTTTAAGCCAGGTTGCTGCTTGCTGTTGTGTTTTGAGTAGTGTGGAGACAGCAGGGCGGCAGAGTAAGAGGCCTCGGCAAATGCTGGCAGGCAACTTCAACAGACTGTGGTGGAAACTGATCAGCTATCCTCCCCACTCCCCAAAGAGAAACCATGCTGTTTTGCGTGATGCCCTCTCTTGACTTTACATTGCACCATGTAGATATTTGCACTGGGATATATTGTGCACAAAGATGCTAAAGAGCAGACTTGACACTCCACACCTGGCTTGATTTATCAAATGGGAGAAAATAGCCTGTTTTGACACTCAAAATTTGGAGGCTGAGACAGAGCCAGGTCAAATCCCAGATGCATTTAGGCTGTGTCTAACTCAAGAGGTTTTGATCAGATCTCTGTCAAAAATCCAAAGTAGCAAAGTAGTATCCTGATTTACCTCTTTTTCCCTCCTTCCATTCAATCATATCCAATTCTCAGGGATTACTTGGACAAGTCCCTGCAGTTTTCTTGGCAAAGTTTTTCAGAAACGGTTTGCCACTGCCTCCTTCTTGGAGCTGAGAGAATGACTAGCCTAGTCACTCAACTAATTTTGTGCCCAAGGTGGGACTAGAATTCACGGTCTCCAGGTTTCTAGCCTGATGCCTTAACCTCTACACCAATATGGCTCTCAAACAAGCAGATTCAAAAGCTTTACTGGATCAAAGCAGCAGTCACCTTTCTCCTTTTTCCGCCCGGCTGACAGTAACAGAACAAAATGGAGCAAAACAAAATGGCTCTATCCCGTGTGGCTCCATTCCAGTCAGACTCTTGTGATAGCTACAGCTAGTTAGGGGCATGGCTTCCACAAGCAGACCAGTTATTCCAGGGTCTTTTTTTTTTCTTCCTCTGAATATTTTTCTTTTTCTTTCTCTCTTCCTTCTCCTTCTCCCCTTCCTCTTTTCTTTCTCCCCTCCTTCTTCATAGCATTATTCCTGTGCTATGGCAGGGTCTGGTTGTCAGCAAAGCTGTCTCCATTTGGGTCGATCAAAATCAAACAACACAGCCATTTTTTTCCAACTATTGCTAGATTTCTTGTTGCTGCTATTACATTCTGATCAAATGTGTATGGTCACTTCCTCTTGTCATTTTGATTTCCACTTTTTCAATATGTGATTATCACTGATCAGTGAAGGTCTTTCCAACTTTGCTTTGAAAAGAGTTATGCTGTCTTTTGTGAGTATATTTTCCCCCAACTTGGTTTTCATATCCTTTTTCATGTTCTTAATAAGCTTTCTTCATTGCTAGAGCTGGTCCAATACATTTTGCTTCCTGAAATGATTCTTTGCCTCAGAGTTGTATAATAGGCTGATGATGGTATTTGAACCTGAGACTAAACATTCACACAACTTCCTACTCTCCTCAGTAAAAAATAACCATAAATAACATTGTATTTTTTCTTTGAACACATTCAAAATAGACAGCTTGAGATTGCTTTCTACTGTAAAATTTACATCTGTTTTTTATAACCAATTCATAAAATTATTTTATGCTACCTGTATGACCACTTCTGCCCAGGTTCACATGATATGTTAAGTCAAAACCAAGAGATTACATCAAGTCCCTGAGTAGAACATTCTCTTGTAAAAATTTTGCTGACTCTTGCAGAACTTGTGATGTAAATGTATCAGTGTATTAATATTTATTCTGTGAAGTAACTGAGTAATTGCAAAAGAAAATATTATCATTTGTCTGTACTCACTGTCCCTCAGCTAACAAAGTTCACACATTGGGTTCTGTTTGAAATGATCCCCCCTCTAAGCCCTCTGATAAAGTTGGCCTATGAACTGAGAATGGAAAACTCATTTTGCTTCAAGGTACATAGTTCAACTTTTAATCTATTGTTTATCACGCTACCTGTTGTTGCAAAAACAGTTTTTAATATTTTAATGTTTGTACATCTTCTCCTTTAACCAAGCAATCATTTTTAATTATTTCCATGTTATATCCATACACGCATTGTTGCATCCCACTCCCAACAAATATGAGTAATATCAACAATATTTGATAGTTGTTCCATAGGTTGAAATTATTCCATGTTGGAGGATTTTTAGGTGCAGTTCGCCATCTAGTGGAAAATAGTTCCAAGCAATTATTGTTCGGAGTAAAAGGAAAACTTGAGAGAAGTTGGATTATTGGTATACAGGGACACTTCAACTTATGACCATTCGTTTAACACCTGTTTGAAATTTTAAAAAGGTGCTGAAAAAGTGTCTTCGATCAGTCCTCACACTTACAACCATCGCACATCCCAGGGTTACGTGACTACCGTTTGTAACCTTCCCAAGGGATGTCTGACAAGCAAAGTCAATGGGGAAGCCAGGTTCACTTAACAATCATGTGGTTCACCTGATCACAGCAAAAAGGTCATAAAATTGGGTCCAATTCACTTAATGAGTACATTGCTTAGCAACAGACATTCCAGTCCCAATTATGGTCATAAGTTGAGACTACCTGTAGGCCCATTAGTTTTGTAAATGGTTTGCCACTACATTTTTTTTGGTGGTGGGGATGGTTTTGAGTTCCCAGACAAGCCTACAGCCCTAGAATTCCTCATTAGTCCCCTATCAAAATGCCACCCGGCCCTGCTTGGTTTCAGAATTCCAATAAGGTCAATCAACTGTTACCACCTTCTGAGTTCGCACCTCCCAAGTTAGCACACAAATCTAATTTTAAAATTTGAGCAAGTTTTGAATTATTAATTCTATTTGTTTCTTAAAATCACCTCTATATAAACTGGAAAAAAAAAACATTTCCAAGACTGAATAAATTTCTATCCAGGTTTAGATAGGAAGGACAGCAAAGAACACCTGATTTTAAAAGACCAGAAGTTCTTTTTAAACTCTCATATGTGGTCATTCACAGCCTGCTGAGGAAAAAAAACAGAGGAAGCCAGCCAGTTGGATGTCCTTGGACAGATCATTCTCCTTCAGCCCTTGAAAGCAGGCAATGGCAAACCACTTTTGAAATCTTGGCAAAAAAAAATTTAACATGGGGAATTCTGGGAGTTGAAGTCCACACATCTTAAAGTTGCCAACTTTGCCAAAAGTGTTGCTATAATCCATGGTATGAATTGTACCGTTTTGTTCATGTGGGCACAGACAATTTAAATTTATGTGAGAGAAGATGCTGCTACCTCCCCCAATAGGTTGCATTGGATCAAAGAGCACTGAGAGCCTCTTGGAAGCCCATAAGCAGCTTTCTGCTCATCTTCCTAATATACAATTATTAATCTAATAACCACATATTATTTCTATTATTTCTCTTTTCAGCCAAACTTAACTAAGAGAAGCAGTTCATCCTGGAACATGGCAAACAGAACAAACAAAAAGCAAAACTAGACAAAATTTTGATACCATAGACTTATGTGGAAGTGTCATTTCCCCGAAGGAGATATGTTCATCTAAAAAAATATCCACATCTACATATATGCAAAAATTCAGTGCATGTTTACCAAAACACAACAGAACACAATGGGACTTTCTACCAAGTAAGATTGTACAAAACTATACAGAACTGTAAAAATGCACACATTCGCCTTTTTCCCTAGGCTTTTGAAAGAATCCTGATTTAGCTATATTTTGACTCCTGAACATTTTGGGATACAAGACTTTACAAAGCATTTATATTTTCACAGTAAATTTCACAAATTATGATTGTATACATAATAAGACAAATCACAGTGTTGTTATCTGTGCTTCAGTTTCATATTAAAAATCACCTGTAGTTAATAGTCTACTAATAAAGGGGGGAAATTTCCATATTCCCTAAGTATGTGTTGCTCTATGACACCAGACAGTATGAGTGAAGTTTCTAACAGATGTTATCCAATATTAAAAAGAGAAAGTGTACCTGACAGTGTAAATACAGTGGGATGATCTTGCGTTACAGCAGTATGTCAAAAATAATCATTCTGGAAGAAATTCAGGTTTTGTTGCCAATGACAAGTTGGATGAAGCATGTCATATATGATATCTGGAGAACTTCTCTCGCTTTCCAGCCTGAACCAATTATCTTGTATAAAACTGGGAAAAATACCCCTTTCGTGGGATGGTTTGACTTTTGCTAATGCTGTGAACGGGGGAAACATAGCTAACATTCAAGAGGCAGGTGTATGTTAACAAATTCTTTACAGAATGGCATCTATTCAAGGAAATGTGGCTGAATGTTTCTCCTTATCTTAAACCATATACAGTTCCTTTACTGATGATTTCAGTTTACTTCAATATTTCAGCAGAATTCCAGTTAAAATTTGGAAAAGAATGCCTCAAAGGAAAGGATGCACTATTCTGATATAGTGCCATCCCCAAGGTATTCTTGGGAGAAAAGTCATCCAGGCTATTGATCGTCTCCATTTTACCCTTAGACGTTTGGCATTCAAAAAATCCAAATGGCATTCATTTATAATTAGTTGAATACAGGTTCAGTAGATAATTAAGGCAGTCAGCCATACTGCTAGTGAGTATGGAGTAAAAATCAAGGAGCAAAAATTCAGGGACATCCCCATCTTCCTGTGGGATAAGATAATAGAGTAGGGAAGAAAGTTCCTAAGCAAGTTGTATTAATTCTTAACTCCTCCTTCAAGATCTTGGTCTCTCACTGTAATTAAACTTTATTTAATAAAAAGAGCCATGGTGGCGCAGTGGTTAGAATACAGGCTAATTCCGCCGACTGTTCTCACTGGCTCAGCCTTCCATCCTTCCGAGGTGGGTAAAATGAGGACCCAGATTGTTGGGGGCAATATTCTGACACTGTAAACTGCTTAGAGAGGGCTGTACAGCACTGTGAAACAATATATAAGTCAAAGTGCTATTGCTAAATTCCCTTTCATTTACTTTCAAAACATTTTTGCCTCTGAAAGAACTCATGAAGCAAAGGGTAAGTGCCATAACTGATTCTCCTTTACAAATAGGGAAACTAAGAAAAATTGCTCAATATTATAAGTGCTGAGATGGTCTTCCATAGTATTAGGCATGCTAGACAAAGTAAAAGAAAAAAGAATAACTCCACATCAACCCCATCAGCCTAAATAGCACTCTCATCTGACCCCAACTTCTCAAGATTTCAGGGTCTTCATCTCTATTTTGCCTTAGATTTACCAATGTAAATGATGTTCTTTTTCTTTTAAAAAAAAAAACCACACAGCAAAACAGTATGGTAGTAACAGGAAGACAATTAATATGACAATAACGTTTTCCTGTTCAATTGCATTTCAGTAGTGAGAAGCTAGTATTTAGAATTTGCTGATTTAGAAGCCATGAAGACTATCCTTTTATCTCCAAATAGAGAAATTGTTAGTAGAAAAAAAAGGACATGGTTTTTCCATCTGGAATTGTGAAAAGAAGGGTCTCTGTGTTCATTAGTATGCAGCAGAGAAAAAGTCATTGACATTAACAAGACCCTAATTTACATATGGTTGCATTAACTGATGCTGCCAGATTGTTTTGTCCCTTGTGTAACATCCAGGGATGCTGGAATTCCACTTCCTCTTGGCAAAACACAGATTATCAAGCACCATAAGCCCTCAGTCACAATATCATAGTGTCCTTTCTCAATTTCTTTGGTTTTTCTCCCCAACCCCAACCCCCCCATCACCACCACTACACAGCCCAAATCACTGCCCAAATCTGCTAGGATCTCAGACTTCTGCTTGCAGAGGAGGGACACTGGCCAGTGCTGGGATGAGGTGAGCATAGATCTCAATCCCATGAAGGAAGACCCGCTCATTCAGGAATTCGTTGTGGTCATGCAGCAGCACAGGCGTGTAGTTCATGGGGGAAAAGCCAATTGCAGGGTGACCTGCCTGAAATATATTGGAAGGAGAAGCAGGGGTCAGAAACCAAGGCCAGAGCAAGTAAGTAGAAGATAAGCACTTCCGCTGGTCAGGGGCCTCTAGGAAAGACATCTATACTCACTGCTCTGATGTAGCGGCTGTCAGTGGCAGCAGGGAAGATCTCACACTTCAGCTTCATATTCCTGAAGAAACAGAGACACAATGGCAGAGAAGCTCCCCGTGGGATGGTCGTTATTTAACTTGGTCTTTTTGCAGTTTCAGAAGTTTCAAACTATTCCAAAGGTAGAATTTATCAACTGGGGGAAAAAATGGAACTGTAGGCTTCTGAGATGATCCAGAATTGGAGTAGTTGAGAAGATGGGAGTTTCCATGCTTTTCCCAACTTGCAACCATTCTGTTGGTTTAGCCCTTACAATCCCTGAATACAGACAGGTCTGGGAAAGCTGGTCTATGCTAGAGGGTATTTCAGTATATACTTTTTTTCTTAACAGATAATCAGAGTTGGAAGGGACCTTGTAGGTCATCTAGTCCAACCCCCCCTACACAATGGGAGACCCTACACAATTTCTGACAAATGGCAGTCTAATTTCTTTTTGAAAGTCTCAAGTGATGGCTCTCCCACAACTTCCGAGGGCAAGTTGTTCCAGTGGTTGATTGTTCTCACTGAACAAAGTTTCTCCTTATTTCTAGGTTAAATCTCTCCTTATTTAGTTTCCATCCATTGTTCCTTGTCTGGCCTACAGGCGCTTTAGAAAATAGCTTGACCCCCTTCCTCTCTGTGGCAGCCCCTCAAATATTGGAAGACCGCTATCATGTTTCCCCTGGTCCTTCTCTTCACTAGACTAGCCATGCCCAGTTCCTGTAACCGTTCTTCATATGTTTTAGTCTCCAGTCCCCTAATCATCCTGGTTGCTCTTCTCTGTACTTTTTTTAGAGTCTCAACATCTTTTTTATAATGTGGTTTTTTTTTATAATGTGGTATAATGTGGTTCTTAATGCAGTCCATAGCAACTTCTTCACCAAATATAAATATAGTTTCCTCCTATCTAGCAGGTGAAGTTGCTCCTATCCCAGAATGACTAAGGAAAAAAGGAAGAAAAATGAGAAAAGGCAAATGTAATAATGTACTCACATGTCTTTGCAGGTGTCACTGAATGCCTTCCACCAGGGATCCGATTCCTCTGTGGAGGTAACCGTCTGATCCATGCATTTCTAACCCAAGGGAAAAGGTAGAAGGTGAAACTCGTAGGAGGCAACAGATTCTCAAAATCCAGGAATGTTTGGCAAATGCCTGGCAGAAGTAGCAGTAGGACTAAAAGAGGCTGTGGAGCACAGGGCACCATAGAAAGACAGCCCTGTTGAGATAAAGGCCCAAGGAGGAAAGGGAGAGAAAGACAGTGGCAGTACTCTAAAAGGCTATAAGCCAAAACCAATTTAGAGTTTTGCTTCTAGAACTAAAGGAAAAGTAGTTGGAGTGAACCCTCATTTCCCAGTTACCTGCTGGAACTCATATGTAACACCTTCTCCAGCTGCTTTGCACCAAGATTTGAGTTGCTCCTCAAATGCCTGCAAAGCAAAGACAAATCAATATGTGATATGAGAAAGCCCTTTGTTCTGAGCAATTCTTGGCCAGATACCCTACTTTTCATTATCTTAATCTATTCTACAATTCTCTGCACTCCTTCCTGCCTGTTTAAGAATATTTCTTCCCTCACAGGTAAGGAAACATCAAATATGTAGCTTCAAAGCTACATATTGATCAAAGGTCTGTATGATAGATACCTGACATTTCTCTCCAGGGCAGCTTGTGGGGGAATGTGTTGCAAAACACTGTTAATCTTTCATTAAACAGACATAGAGCATGAAAGCCCTCAAGGCTACCAGAATTCAGGACTCTTGAAAGTAATATACAAGTAAAGGAATTAGGCTCTCCAATTCTTTCAAACATCAAGAAAAGTTATTAAGGACTTCCATATTAACTGCTACAAACACTGCAAGATTGTTAAACAAATGAACAATATTTTATAGGACAGTTTAACAAGTTTTGTAAAAAAAAAAAAAAAAACCAGCCAGAAACAGTTTAAGATTTATAAGATCGCTCATCTCAAACGATAGGTGGTGTACAGCATAAAATAAATCAAAAAAGGGGAAAAACCATACATAACAATAAACAAACTAAATGTAAAATGGTGAAAGGCACACAACAAAATCACCACAGAGGAACTCCCATATAACTCGCCCAAAAAGCCTGAGGGAAAAGCCAGGTCTTAATGGTTTTCTTAAAGGTGAGAAGGGTTGGGGGCTGTCATATATGGGGGAGGGGAGATACTTCTAGGGCGAAACACAAAAAATGGCACCCTTTCTGATGATGACAAGATTTAAAAGAAGGAACCTGGAGCATGCCCTCCATGTGAGAGAATGTGACACAGGGAGATGTTCTTAGGAAATGTAATCCAGCCCTATGCCATGTAGGGCTTTAAAGGTAAGAACCAGCAGCTTGAATTGTACCCAAAAGCCTATTGGGAACCAGTGTAGTTCATTGAATAGTGGTATTACATGAGCATAACAAAATATGTCCATAACTACTGTAACTACTGTACATTCATTTTATATTATATAATAAATAACGTCTGAAATGGTATAGGGTTTCCTGCCTAAGCATGGGGTTGGACTAGAAGACCTCCAAGGTCCCTTCCAACTCATTCCATTCCATTCCTGCTGCTTTTTCTAGCATAAGTGGGAAGAGCAAATACATTCTCTGGCCAATTATGATGAGATATTCAAGGCAAATCTTTACGGAATGAAAACTGGTAACCTTCTCCTTCTCTGTACCTTTAAGTCCTGTGTTGGAGGGAGCCGGATGTCAAAGGCAACAGAGAGCTCAGAGGGGACCACATTGAATGATACTCCTCCATTCAACATGGTCAGGTTCACAGATGTTACATCTCCTAAAGTGAGATGTCCCTCATTTTTCAATCTGTAAGAAAGAACAACAAAAAATTATACATTTTGTTTGTCATTTTTAAATAAATTCATTGCTAAATCCCTGAGAATGAAGAAACTGCATGTGGCAAGGGCATGTGATCGCCTGCCCAAATATTTATAGGAATCACTGCCCAACAAAAACTGCAGAAGATACCTGATTCTGTAATTTACACATTATCTTAAAAACATACATACAAAACATCACTTAAGCATCCGAATAATTGTTATATGCATTAATTACGTGTTGGTCAGAAACCACATACCTATCACAGTAAAAGAGGCGGTTTTCATAGATGAGAAAGGGGGGGTAGTGCAACATCCCTGCATTAATAAAGTCATAATTGTTATATGTCATTAATTTCGTTTACAGACCTCTTTAAAGTGCTTGACTTATCAGAAATTCTTAGGAATTATGCAAAGTGCATCACTGTATACAGTATTATATGAAGGCAAGGATAGGTTTTGTGAAATTATTTTGTAAATTTCATCTCAGTAGAGTTATGGCAGAGCTGGGCTTTGTAATTCATTACTTTGTAATTCATTACTTCATCATTAAAATGAAAAACTGCCAGATCCATTTTAGAGAATCAAAGGGCAATGAAGGATATATGTCACCTATACCTTTCAGTCAGTTGTAGAAAGAAAAAGCGGAATTGTTTTCCACATCACAGCTGAAGGTTCAAATGGACATTTGTGATAGCAATGTATTTGTAATAAAAGACTGGAAGAGCAATACTGGATCACTTTGTATATTTCATGTACTAGGATATAGTCTATGAAGCCAATTGTTTTTGAGGTGAACAAAACCCTCTTCTTTTATTGTACTTTAATTTAAAAAAATCATAGTAATGGGGAAATACCATTATTCAATCATAAAGGTCAGGCATTGCCTTTCTTTAGCTTGATAGACTTCACCTATTTGTGTTTCTTACCTTTGTTTTTCATGTTCTCTGAATTCTAGGAAAGAAGTGATCACTCTGTGCTATGAACAGGAAAATCAAAAGTAAATGCAATGATAAGCATTCTCCCCACTTCTACAGGACTGCCTTTAGTGTCAGCTTCTGGGCAAGATGGGATTTTACCTCTTTTAGCGAATTATGATAAAATGGGAAAAATATTTGTAAACAAAAAATAGGCATCCTTTGTCTCTCTAGAAACTGATGGGCTATAACTTTAATAACATCTGACCATAGAGGTTTCCTCGCTGAATTTCATAATCAAGTGTTATGGCCTAACAAAATTAGAGCACTGCAGTTTGATAATCCTACTCTAAACTGCACATTACATCCAGCAAAACAGACAGTTCATATAAAGTGTCTGCTTTGATTTTCTACTTTCACATGTAGATATAACAAGAAGTTCTACCTCCCACCCTTCCTTGGCCCTGTATATTATAGAGAATGGTCTCTTACCATCTTTTCAGCAGCTGTATTCTCAATGAATCTGGATCCATGTCCCGGATTTCCTTCTACTTTCACTTTAATCCCTGAGGTCATTTAAAGAAAGACCAAAAATGTAAACATAAACATAAAATAAAGCAAAGCAAGCCAAACAGTTGTATTGTTTAACTACCACAGCAAGTAGAACTGGTGCAAGTTAAAAAGTACATCAGTCTCCTGGTAGTTTTAAGATTGGATATTATTAATAGAAAAAAATTAAATAGTTTGCAAACTAACAGTTATCCCCAGTATTTCTTCCTGTTAAATACAAGTGTGAACCAGAATAACTCTGGGTCAGTTATTCTGTGCCTCTGTAATGCTGACAAGCTCAAAAAATTGTGCTAGAATCTTTTATCTACAATAATAAAGATGGCAATGTGCATTTATACTGCCTATGGTTCCTAGTGCATTTATACAGTGTACGACTCCCAAGATACAGCAGGTATTTGACATAATTGCCATTAATATATATATAAATTTTATCTATCTATAAATTATAACTATAATTTCAAACTGTATCCCAAAGATTAACACATTTTTAATAAAGGGTATATACATGATATATCTTTTTAGTGTGCCATGTTCCAAAGAAGTAACAATGCACTGAAGGACACAACTATAATTAGCAGATAAACCCTTGTTTCAAACAAATCAGCAACTTTAATAAAAGAAGAGCTTGGCTTCTTTACATTGGAAATGGCAACAAATTGATCCATAAAACTCTATCTCCTAATCATAATGCATGTACCTTTTGAAGAGAAACAAAAATGGGTTGTTTTTTTGTTAAACTTTTTTCTCTGTATATGTTTGAAGATTATCTCGTTAATTTTGTATGTTCTTTTTGATGGTTTTAAAAATGTATTTACATTTTACATGTTTTCTTGTAATTTATAAATAAAATTTGGAGAAAAGATAATGCAGATAACATCTTTTATAATAAAATAGAATATAATAAACACAATAAAAACAATAACATATATACACCCCACACACACCCACAGCTAATAACTAGAGTTAGTTGCCAACATTAACTGCAGTAATTCTTGAGTTTTCAGAGAATCAGATTTCAACATTTGAATTAAATTAAATTGCAGGCATATACTCTAAAACATTAGAAAGTTTCATGATGCCTTTATTGAAATTCCAAACTATAAAACAATAGGCACCAGAAGAGGTCTAAAATTCTACATCAATCCAGTGAGATGTAAGTGTGACTTTAAGTGTGACTTTCTACAGAGTGAAAACCGATGTAGCAAAGAAATACAGCTGCAACTAAGAAAAAAATATACAGTAGACATAAAACTGACAAAACTCCAGAAACTGTTCAAAAGAATTCATGCATTATGTGTAGCGGAGATACGGCAGATAGTTTTTAGTATAGATCTTAGGATGATGCAGATTAAAATGAAAACAGATGAGAGGAAGTAGAACATTTCAGATCTTACTTACACCATGGGCATTTCTCGCCATAGAATACAGTGAAAGTGTCGGTTGGGTTTGCCAGACCTAGGAGAAAACCAAACAACAATCGTAAATAACAAATGCCATTCAAATATAGAGGCTTTCTTCAAAGCCTTTTGGCAAGCAACTATAGCATCAACTAACTGGCTTTGTATTCATGTAGGGGAAGACATCATCATCATCATCATCATTAAAAGAATCTGCACAAAGTCTGCATAGGCCTTGCTTCTGAGACAACAAACCTATATTCATACCACTTTGAGAAGGAAACTAAGTAATCACAAAGAATAATTTTATTAAGAAAAAAAGGAAAATGATTTCAGTGACAGCATATTTTTCAATTGCAAAACTACTTCCCAAATGCCATACTATGGATTTTCACCTTCATCCAGGGCAAAGCCAACATTAAGTGCTGCAAATTCAGGAGTCTTCACAAACAATTCCATCCCTTTGTGGCCCCCAACCTCTTCATCTGCAGGAAAAAGAAAGCCCAGACAGTTACTTACTTTTGCTTTGATCTCCAAACCAGCATTTCAGAGTGGAAATATTTGAAGAACTAATTACAGGATCCAAGAGAGCTTTTGTGCTTTGCAATCTGGCATGCAGGGGGCCTCCTCTCTTTGTACTAGCATAGCCCACAAAGAACAAAAAATTGTTTTTTCTCCAAAACCCATTCATCAGCTTTGTTGTGTGTCTGCTCCAAAATTTGTAATGCACTAATTGTTTCCTGCTATTAATCAGGAAAGCAATCACTCTGTTTAATGGGACATAACATTACATTTGAGACCACAAGTTCTGTCTCACTGGGATGCAACAAAAGAACAGAGTAGAACGATCTTAGAACAACTGCAGAAAGATCCCAAATTATTTATTTGCTCAAAAGCTTCTGCGTCATTCTTCAATTAATTTTCCCCCCAAAGCTGCTGTAAGCCCTGGAGTAGAATATTACACACCCTAGTAGTACGCTGCTTGATCACAGGCGCAGATAGGATGAAGGGAATTAATTGTCAAAGAAACCATGTCAAGGTAAAGAGTTAGTCTCTCTTTCCCTATATTAGGGTCCTAATGAAAATTTGGAGGCTCTGTGATTTTTTAAAATTATCATTTTAAAAAATGGCATTGTGATGGTGCTGTATCTAACTACTTCTGAATTTAACTATCTTCTTCATATGTCATCTAACATAATCCAATGACAGTCGGAAGCTCCTTTCCAATATACAGCATCAATCCTGAGCTACAAATATTCTCTTGTATTTATATGTTTTACATAATCTCCCCATATTGTTTAACCAACATTGATAAAGATGTGGTTTTAATATTTTGCTGCAGAAATGAAATCTATGCTTTTCTTCCAAAACAATATAGTGAAAATATTTTGTTGCAAATCCATACTGAAAATATTTACTTTATTGACTTCTGTGGGTTTTACTAGGCGACTTAGCTTGCATCTCATTTACCTGGGGAAATAACATCACCAACCCTAAGTAAAAACTCTTCCTCACATCCACAGTAATGGCTTCTGTCCTCAAGTCAAAAAAATGACAGCATAAAAATGTTTCAGAGCTGTGGTTGGAGGAGTACTTCTTCTCCTTTTCCCTTTCATGAAGAATTATCTATTAGGGAAAATGAACTGCCAATTGCTGTCCTTGTACCTCTGCTCCAGCTGGCTCTGATGCTTGTTTGGAACAGTTGCTTTGAGAATCTCTGAAAGCCCTTTTTATTGAATCACACTTTTAACACAGCACTGCATGCTTAGAATTACAAGCTTCAACCCTTTAAAATTATTATCTGCAGTGGTTTTTAAAATCCTAGACACATATGCATCAATTGCTGGGCATTCTTATAGACAAAACTTTTAAAAACCAGTGTGCGACTCTTGATTTGGAAGAAGAGAAGCTTCTAGGTGAAGGAAAGCCCTGGGCACAAGTGGGCTGCCACCTGCGAAGATTTTAGTTTTGTATCTCAACAGAAATACTTGTCTTGTGGAAAATCCAAAGCATGCTCCCATGTTTGAACAATAAGAAAACAGAAAAAGTGTGTCAGTATGGCAACCAGAGCAAGAATGGCAGTACACATGAAACACCAGCTGGTTGGGACAGGGCAATTCTAGAGCAGGCCAACAGAAGCTAGTAGACGGTTGATCTCTGACGTTTTCTCCTCCATATATCATAGAATAGCCACATGGGAAATTTTCTGCCAGCATACCATTATTTTCATACCAGAACACCTTAGCCTGACTTTGGTCTGCTGCTGAATGGACACACAAGAGATGCTCTGTTGTGAGAATATATCCTCAGCAGACCATTAGTGAGGCCCAGAGGTGGTATTCAGTAAGTTCTGACCAGTTCTGGTAGCGGAAATTTTGAGTAGTTCAGAGAACCGGCAAAAACCACCTCTGACTGGAGATTTTACAGTATCCTTCCCCTGCCATGCCCACCAAGCCACGCCCACAGAACCGGGAGTAAAAAAATTTGAATCCTACCACTGGTGAAGCCTCTTTACACATGAAAGCAGAGTGTGTTGAGTTGCTGTATTTTTTGCTTATTTGAGCAAAAATTAGGAGACACGTGATTATGCTATGGGCTATTATTTAACTCACCTGGGACAAAGCTCATATGAATGGTTCGTGGAAAATGTCTTCCTTCAGCTTTCAGCCTCCGTATGGCTTCTAGGTATCTGAAAGAAAAAGGCCTTATTTAGTGTCTCATTAAAAAGATAACATAGCCTTTTTAAGGGAAAGGAGTATGTGTTGATGATGGATGCTGTATATTGGAAAGGAGCAAACACTCAGCTGGAGTCTGGATCAAAAATCCCTGAATTCTAAAACATGCCTTGCAGGGCAAAGCAGAGCCTGGTACTTGCATACAAGGCACCTATTTTCTGCTTGCAAGAACTACCATTTGGTACCATCTTCTGAATGCAGCAGCAATCTGCCTTTTCCAGCTTGCTGTTTTTCAGCCAATGAGATACAAGTTTTATCTTTTTTTTTATTTAATTGCATTAATAAACAGAAATGAAGGAAAAAAGATATAACAATAAAAAAACAGAAAAAGAAGAAATAAGGAACAAAAACGTCCCTTATTTCTTCTTTTTCTGTTTTTTTATTGTTATATCTTTTTTGTATTTATATAAGGCAGCTCATCTTTAAAATGCAGCATTAAACCTGAGCAAATGGGGGTAATATTCATCAGCTTTATGTTGATGGGCAATCTGTTTATAGGTGGAAGGAAAGAGAAGAGGAGAACAATCAACAGCAAGGTGGATGGACTCAGTTACAGAGATTATGAATGACCTGAAGGACTAGGTTAGGGACAGGTTATCATGGAGAAAGTCTATGTCACACCTGGGCATTTTATGGCCTCCAGGCCACATCCAGCCCTTTGGTTATTTCTGTCTAGCTCATGTCAATCGGAAATTAAACTGGTTTAACGGCCAGCACTACCAAAGGGGGAAGTTAACTGCTTCAGCATGTCTGGCAGGTCGGTTCTGCTCATGCTTGGAAGGTGGGTAGACCGGTTCCTCCTCGGGCTGCCAGAGGTCCAGTAGACCGGTCTCACTTACATTATGCACGCATTACAAGTGCATTGCTTTTATTTTGAAAGCGATTATATATTTTTTTCAATTGACATATGTGCATGCATCCCTGCCTATTATATATCTTCATGGCCCTTTTGGTTCAGCCCTCCACGACAGTCCAATACAGTCCCTTGGGAAAATTAATTGCCCACCCCTGATCTATGTTGTCACTATGAAACAATATGGCATAATAGCACATAATCAAAACAGACAGGATTAACGAATCAAGTTAAGCATTGGTTTCTATCACTTTCACAACCATAACTAAAATGCTCTTTGCACGAATTACTCCCTTGGTCACATCCCTTCACTTCCATCATTTCGCAAGACAAAATGCCAAAGTAGCTTTCCTTATTAAACAAATGTCTTTTGTACTGTCTAGAACACGGACGTCAAACTCATGGCATCACATTGCTGTCACGTGACGCTTCACAACGTTTTTCCCACTCGCAGAGCTGGGGTGGGCATGGCCTGCGTGTGACGCATCTGTCCCGCGGACCGCCAGTTTGACACCCCTGGTCTAGAACATAAATAGAAGGACAAGATAGGTTACACGTACTGGATAGATACACATTTCATATCTTGAGCTCCCCGTCCATAGATATTTCCCTCAGAGTCTTTGAAAGCCAAAAAAGGATCATGCTGCCAATATTTCTGCAGGAAAGAAAATGAAACAATGAGAAAAATGTGAATGGATGAGAAATGAGGCTTTGCTCTTACGGCAGCCTGTTAAGACATTAAAGGAAAAGCCTGACTATTTTCAGTGATACCCTACAGTACTGGGAACAAATCAAAATAAACTTACACATTTCCTGACTTGAGAAACTAGGCAACCTTTGAAAAACTTGCTTCTGAGTTCAGCAAGGATGACTTTTGGGAAGATGCTTTTTGGATTCTCTGTTTGTGTGAGGAAGTAGTTTTTCTGGAAAATGTCGCAAAGTATGGGAGCTGCAAGGTAACCAGGAGCAAAATAATCATGAAGGCATCATGTTAATTGCCTCCTTTTATCATTACCGAAAGTTGGTGAGTCTGTAAATCTTTTATGGTAATTTAATTAAAGCTGGGAGATTCATTTAGAACTCTCTGTTATCCAGTTCCAAATTTTGTTGAAGCTTCCTGGATTTACATTAACATTTCACAGAGCTTCCTCTTTCAGAACCACTTTTTAAAACCAGAGTTTTTAAGCTAACAAATCCACTGCCCTGGATGGCAGTTTTCTACTATTTATACCACAATAAAATCTCAGCAGCTATTTTTGTAGCAATTTTCCACTACAGTAGTACAACTGTAATACAAGCTCAAAAAAATTGTCTGGAACAAATACACAGTCTTTTATACTGCATATGGATCACAATTTTAGAGTCAGACTTATAGTTGGAAAGAAAGCAATGACATTTTTTTTGAATTATTGGTTTTTTTTTATTTATTCCTCCAGTAAATAATGCACCAGCCTAAAGTGTTGGGCTTAATTATTTCAGGAGAGTGTGCTAAAGGTAAGTTCACACTTAAGTGTTATTTCTTTCTTATCTCATTCCCCCAAGCTTTCTGCCTTATACTTGTATTTTCCTTTGAGTAGTCAGGATCTAAAGCACAAACTTTTTATATCCTATGTTTGTACTATATTCCAAACCATGTTTCAGTGAGGAATTCTGGAAACCTTAGAACAGGGCTATCAAACTCCTGGCCCATGGGCTGGATGCATCATGCGCTAGCCATGCCCACGCCCAGTTTAGCGAAGGGGGAAAAAGTTCTGACACCCCTGTTCTAGAATTACTTAATTAGTCATCAGTGCTTTTCTTTTTGCTCAAGTCTTAATATTTTGGAATATTTCAGGGTAGATGAGAGAAGCATCAGTCCTCCTTCTGAGGACAAACTCAGGATGCCAAAGAATTGGGATTGACTAAAGTACAGCCCTTTGTTCTCTTTTTTCCATTGAAACTAAGCAAATATACCCACTTTTTACTTTCTTTTATTATATTCCTTGCAGTTTAATTTGAAATGTCTCTGTACAAACACACTTAACCCACCAATGGAGGGAATTAATGTCTGCAAGATCCAATCTGAGTCGGTCCCTGAGACCAAAGGTTTTTTCTTCTAGCTTTCAGACTTATGCTGGAGCCCATCCTCAGGGAACAGTACGAGTCCAAAGCTTGGAAGAACAAACTTCTGGTCCTAGGGACCGACTCAGATTGGATCCTGCATCGTTATCCTGGGACATGTATATTTGCCTCCATTCACAGAATGAATGTCTGTTTAGTCCATTAAATGCAAATTTATGTAATGATTATGTAACTTATATTACTTGGATAATTATACAAATTGATATATTGCCATAATGTTTGTCAGTTGTGTAGACTGCTTTGTAAACAATGTGAACTTAAAAAATCCACCGAGTGGCGACTATATTACACCTACCCATTCTTTCCATTTGGGGATATACTTCTAGTTGCTGAAAAATATAGATTTCCTCTTGGCTTACAAAGTCCTCCTTTTGTACACATCGTGGTTTTGTTTGCTATTTGACAGCCAATAATCATTAATTATTATTATTCATATAATTATTGTTGTAAGCCATCTTGAATGCTTATATAAGCAGTATCAATTTACTGCTTTGATACTAAGTAAATAAATAAGCAAGTTGTTTGATTTCTCTTTACTCCATTGTTATTATAAGAAGTTACCTGCTGGTGCAACATTATAGATAGATATACCAAACACCATTTTTTTTTTTACAAATATCCACAGTAAAATAACATTTCTTTATTAAACAACCACTAGTTAATAATATTTTTATTTCCCCCATAGTGTTTCTATTCCTACAAATATAAGAATTGAAAATGTTACAAAGTGCAGATCCAACCTTGATTGAAAAATCATGAGATTCAACCTGTAACTCATCTTTCCATTTCCAGAGGAAAGGAATTTTCATATACTACTAATGGCCCACATATGAATTTCCATCACATCTTCATAAAAGCAGTGTAACCTGTATTTTGTGTATAGGTAGCAATAGCACTTAAGACTTATATATCACTTCATAAGTGGTTTACAGAGACAGCATATTGTCCCCCACCAATCTGGGTCCTCATTTAACCGACCTCGGAAAGGTGGAAGGCTGAGTCAACCTTGAGCCAGGCAGAATTGAACTCCTGGCAATCAGCAGAGTTAGCCTGCAACACTGCATTCTAACCACTGGACCACCAACAGTTGAAGTCCTCAATTTACAACCACACTTGGAACCATAAATTCATTGTTAAACAGTGAAGTAGTTAAGTGAGAAATCAAGTGACCCAGTGGTGGTATTCGACTGGTTCTGCCTGGTTCTGGAGAGCCGGTAGCGGCCGATGAGCAGTGGAGAACGAACCGGTTCTCTTCGCTGCTCTGTGTTTGGCCCACCTGCCTGCCCGGGCTCCCATACTCACTTTTATGGCCAGAATTCAAAGCACAGCTGCTTTGCGCAGCACAGAATAGCGCTGTGCAGCAGCTGCTACAGCGACCAGCATCGTGCAGGCTTGCAGGAGGCAAATTAGAACGCCTCTGCACCTGCGCAAAGTGCGTGTTTGGCGAGCTTGTGCACACAAAGTGCGGCCACCAAGCCATGCCCACCGAACCGGTGGCAACTTTATTTGAATACCTCTACTGAAGTGACCATGCCCAATTTTATGACTTTTTTTGCCATGGTCATTAAATGAATCACCACAGTCACTGAGACATCACATGATCTCAATTTGCCATCTTCCCTGCCAATTTCCCCAGCTTGTTTGTCAGAAGCTGGAAGGAAAGTGGTGGGAGGCAAATGGTGATCGCATGACTCTAGAACATTGCAACCATATCGTAAATGCAACCAGTTGCAAAAGTGCCTGGATTATGATTACATGATCAGAGAGGCATTGCGTTGATTTTTAAGTGCAAGGGCCAGTCATAAGTCACTTTTTTCAGTGTCACTGTAACTCTAATCAAATGTTCACAAGTCAAAGACTACCTGTAAACTAAAACAAGGAATAGCAAAGAGGAAGATGAGATTCACCACTTCTCCCCTGGAATAATGTTTCCTGGCTTTTGCAAGTTTTGTTTTGAAGAAGGAATCCAATCATCCCTCAACTCTCTTTTCCAGCAAGGCTAAAGTTGCCACTGAATCCCCATTGCGATCTCCTAACCTCAAACACGGGTACAACGTCTGTATGGGAATTCAGTAAGATGGAGCGGAGTTGTGGGTTTGTGCCTTTCCAAGTCAGAATGGTGATCACACGGTCAGGGCAGACCTGCAACAGAACATTAGATCAGATGGGATTCTTCTTTGTGTAAGTTTGGAAAATAAAACTTCGTGTAGTTTTCACACTGCATACACCCTCCCCTCTTTTCATGGGGAGAATAAAATTTTATAAAACAAAAATTGAATTTGAAAAGTTGGATTATTTATTCCAGGGAAATGGCAAAATACTTTTATTAAATTTAATAAGAAAAAGCAGGCAGCATGATAGCTAAGAATTTCACAGTTTCATTGCTGAAATCCTGATTTGTATGATAGTCACTTTTGCTAGATAACTTATGTCTAGCCCAGCATTTTGCTCAAGACCCTATTATTATGACTTAGCATGCTATGTGAATCCAGACACTGAAAACAATAGAAGTATAGACCCAGAAAGTGGAAGCAATAATCATTTATAATATTTATACATACAAAACTGCTTTTCAGATATAAGCAACTGCAAAGAAAAGTACAAAATGATTTTCAAACAGACATGGCTTCTTTTTCTACTGTCTCTTCAGGCAGCTCCAAAGTACCATCGAGATCCATATACCACTTCTCAATTTTAATTTTCTGTTTAGAGAAACTCCAGATGTCATTAGAGGGAGCCCACAGCAACTCCAAACGACATGGAAAACTCAAAACAGGCTGGAAGTCAATTCAGTTTTATAAAACTGGTTCTAATTACCATAAATATTGAAAGAAAGGCAAGCTCCAATTCTTGAAATGATTTATTTACATAGGAGCATTTTAACGCTTTCAGCTCAGTCAACCTGAGGAGAATCGGTTTTAATACAGGAACAGAAATAAGAGGACAGCCTAGCGAAATTATATTCCTTGCCTTTTCCTAGTAAAAAACCTTTTCCATAGCATTCATTTGTAACACGTATCAGTCTAAATGTGGCACATAAAGCTGAAAAGGTCAGACTGGGTTATTGGATATAGAACCTGTAATAAACAGATTAACTGGATAGCAGGCTCTTCAAAGGATCACAGCTCCAACAGGTTTACTACGAACTATAAACAATCTAAAACATACCATAGTATGATTCAATCAAAAACTTAATAGTAAGCCTGAATCAATTATCTTCATGCCATGAACCCTAATAATCGAAGTCAACATTCAATGAACCCTAATTAATCAAAATTAAAAATCAATTAATAAAAACCCTGGCAGTGGAACTCTTTTACTACATGTCTATTTTTCGTTTTGTCCAAGATGATTAAACTAACCTAAATGGATCCTTGTTTGTATTATCAGCTCATTTTCATCCTCATAACTAGACTCTGGTATGTGAGGCCATCAAATCAGTTGCATGATGTTTGCAGATTCAGATTTAAGTTTCTCCAACACTAGTACAGTTTTTTTAACATTACATCAGATGATAACATAGAAAGCCTGCCAGTTTTAAATAATATTATTATAACTCTGAAGTCATTAATAAATGATTAAAAATGGACCTTTGATGAATCAGGCCAAATATCTATTTCATCCAGCATATTACTCAATAAGATACAATTATTAAGACTAACACATTTGGACACCCATGTCTCTATAAACTTATTCACTGCCTAAGTAGGCAGCTAACACTATAGCTGGTAGATGACATGTTCCAAATGATTTTGAATAATGATCACTATCTCAATAATATGCTTCTTTGTACAGCATAACCATGCCATAACCCTAGACAATTATATGTGAATGGTGCAACTGTCTGGACTAATTCTAGCAGCATGAATTTATACTATGTGAACTGATCTATTGCCTGCATATCTGTCTGTATCTTTGCATTTCCATCACACATGCAATTGTAACATGGGTATGTGGCTTGCAACCATACAGGAAATAAGACTTTACACATCTCTGGGGAAAAGAAATAGATGAGAACAGCAAAAACATTGAAGGGGATAAGTTGCGAAAAATAAAATTCCATCAATTGTCCACTTTATCCTGTGGATAATTAGTATGTGCTATTAAAGAGTTTAATTTTGATAGATGTTGAGGTCACTATTTTTGAAACATGTTTCTAGGTAGCAAGCCTTTAGCCTATGCTACTGAACTTTGTTAAAATCTTTTATAGTTTTTTTCCCCTCCTAATTTGAAATGAATGCCATCTTATTTCTTATTATTAACTCAGATGACAGAGTAAAGCAACATTAGTTAAATGACACATAGAAATATCTCTTTGGAAAATGCCCCGAACAAAAATTGCCCCAATGTACCATTATATCTATTTTAATAATGGAATGAAATTGAAACCCTGAGCTGTAGCAGTAATATACATGAGAGACAGTATTCCTTTACTTTGACTCAGCAGATTGCAGGGTCTAGCTGACATTTTTATAAGCTAAAAAGTAAATTAGATTAGATTTGCATAGTACTTTAATGAGAGACTTCTTGATAATGTCAGATAGGGAAATCCTTGTAGAAAGCAATAACAAATCACTTCTATGTTGCTATCAATAACAATATATGCTGGTGAAGTTTTATTTTTTAAATCCCTTATCTCAAAGCTTAAGCCTGCATGACAAAGATAAATGATGCTGATTTTCTTCCTAAATTATGAGCACAAAGAGGCCATATAGCAACAAATCAGAAATTGACAGAATCCGCATAAGTGCAAGGGGTTTCTCATTACCTCCACTTTCAGACACTGTAGATCGAGTTCAGAAGCTATTCTTTCCAGGAATTTTACTGCTGTTTCTGGAAGAAAATATGAAGCCACCATGAAAATTACAAACGTCTTTTTATTTCAATCAATATTTAATTTTTAAAAATGGCAGTACAAGTTCTATAAAACTTTTCCCCACGTGCAATATTTGAATTAAAACTTTGCCCCAAGGATAAAGCAATGGACAAAGTTTGAAATCTTGAGGCTTCTTATCTATCCAACATGTGTTTAAGCTCACTTGTCATCTATTACAGGGGTCCCCAACCACCGGGCGCGGACCGGTACGGGCCGTGGAGCACTCTTTACCGGGCCGCAAAGAAAAAATTTTTAAAAATGGCGGCTTTCTTCGCCTTCGGTGAATGCTGCTGGGATCGGGATCAAGGACACAAATGAAAGAAGGGGAGGGAGGAAGCAACCGAAGCCTGTCCTGCTCTCTGGCTCAGCTCTCTCAGTCGCTTTCTCGCTCCTCCTTCTTCCTCCAGGAAGAAACTGCTTCAAAGAAGCCGGGGGTGGCTTTTCCTTTTCGCCGCAGCTTCCCCGGAAGCGCCTGTTTCACCCCCACCCACCGCCCGCCGCTGCGGTTCAATCCACAGTGCTCCGTTCTGCCTGCCTGCCTGTCTGGTTGTTTGGGAGCAGCTTCGGCTGAGAATAATAACTATTCGCCTCTTTTATCAGCCGGCTGCTCCGAAACGAAGAAGGCAGGCAGGCAGGCAGGTAGAACGGAGCACTGTGGATTGAACCGCGAGCGGGCGGGCGGGCGGGCGGGCGGGCGGGTGGGGGGTGAAACGGGCGCTTCGGGAAGCTGTGGCGACAGGAAAGCCACCCCACCCCACCCCGGCTTCTTTGAAGCAGTTTCTTCCTGGGCTGCTGTAGGAGCGATAGAGTGACTGAGAGAGGAACGAGGCAGACACCTGAGGGAGGGAGGGAGGGAGACACCTGAGGGATGGGGCTGAGGGAGGCAGGACCAAGGCGCTCCCTGAACTTGGTGGTTTGCTGGCAGACGTTTTATTACCCGACTAGGTAACAACATCAGATGTTACCTAGTCAGGTAATGAAACGTCTGCAAGCAAACTACCAAAGTCGGATTCTCTCTCCCCCCCGGTCCTTGAAAAAATGTTTCTGCTTGAAACCGGTCCCTGGTACAAAAAGGTTGGGGACCACTGATCTATTATATGTTTATTTTAATTATTCTACTAATATTTTTAAAGATGACAACCATTATCGTGGAAAGACATACAGCAAATTGCCCAAAGCCGTAAAATTAACAATGAGCCCTAAACAGACAAGTAGTGATTCCAGCAGTCAACTGAGTCATCATTGTTTCTACTTTTCATTTCAAGGTGGTACATTTCAGTCCTCCCTCACGTATATCATCCAGTCCACAAACAATTAAAATAAAAAACTATTATTTTAGCTTTTCAGCTATTACCAGTAGAAGGAGAAATACTGACAAACTGAGTATTCTGGAATTAATATGGAGGCCTTAAGATTTCAGAATATTATTCCAGATTTGTTTACAATGAAAGTTTTACAAATTTCTTCAGTAAAAACATTTGTTCCTCCACAATGAAAATGATGAAGATCTAGATGGAGGTCAGCTTTGCGCTTTACACTGATTTCCTATATGGACACGGGCACTGGGAGAAGAAATCAACTAGACGGACTTGTATTATTTTATTTATTTATATTATATGGACATCCAAACAACATGAACCTTTGGGAAGGTAGCAATCAATAAAATAATCATAATGAAAAATGAAACTCAAGTTAAAAGATAATTGGACACAAAACAAAATAAACAAGCAATCGCCATCCTAAGTGGGCTCCCTCAAAACCCAGACCTGATGCTTTGTTCCTTTTGGGGATTATTTCTAAATATCAAGTGATAGATATAAAAACTGTATAGAAATCACTGTGAGAATTAAATAAATATATTCCTCTTTCAGATTATTACAGTTCTTGAGTCTTATCATTTCCATTCATTCCTTTATTCAATTTTTATACAGTGCAACTGTTTTTTCCCCAGATAGTGCAAAATCAACCCTATGCATGGTAGAGACAATCTGTAGAATTACACTGCCTCATTTATCCCACAGATAAAATCATAAGGATATTTTCTGCATAAATAGTGTCAGGGAGGCAAATGTGAAACTGCTTTCTTGCCAAGTCCTCTAACTTTCAGAAAAGTTTATATTGATTGTATAGGTTTCTGGCTGTATAAGTTTATATGGTCAGAAAATAAAAGTGCAAGAGGGAAAAATCTTTAGCTTTTACTCTGAAGAATTTCATTAGCCATGCAAACACACAACTGATATTAGCTTTTGATGGATTCTTCTTCTGGAGGAGCTCCTTCAAACCAAACCAAAGATAGGTAATAATATTTTCTTCCTTCAGTGCTTGCTGGAGTGTATGAGTGTAACTTACTTTCTTTTCTTTTTTTTTTGACATAAAGAACAAGTCACATAACCCTATTCTGCTTAGATTCTACATCTCAAAAGTATGCCACTCTTACTAAAACAAAAGAATCTTGTTTTACTTTCAACGGATTTGGATCAAATACTCCATCATTACAAATTCAGAGGAGCCACAATATGGTCGTAACATCCTATTTAAAAAGGCAAAATTTTCACAGGATACACTCAAACTCTAATTTTCTACTGTTCCCTTAAGCATGAAGCATGCTTAAGAAGTACATCAATCTTAGATAGCTAACACTTCTATCTTCTACAGATTATTTAGAAGTAAATCTTACTAGGTTCAGTGAAAATGCCTTACAACCAGTTCTGGCACTTATGAAGATTGTATCATCCCCACAGTCACATGATGAAAATTTGGTTGCTTGACAACCAAAATGTAGTTAGGACAGCTGCAGCATCCTTGGAACATATGATTGTCATTTGTAACCTTCCCAGCCACTTTCCAATAAACACTCAGTGGGGGAAGTTGGACTTCCTTAATGACTGCACAATTCACTTCACAACTGCAGTGATTTGCTTATTTCATAACTATGTGAAAAAAGGTCATAAAATTGGTATGAAAAAAATTGCCTCATTTAGCAATAGAAATTCTGATCTTTATTATGGTCATAGATGCAGGACTATATGCATACACACACATATGCATGCGCGCGCGCACACACACACAAAGAAAACCACATATATATTTTTTCTTACCACATTATTTGGGGCATTTTTAGTAACAAATAAATAAACTATTCTAAATAATCACACTCTGAATATGTTTCTTACACAGGCAGAATTCTGTTTGAGTGTGCCAAGAACAAAATAACATGCAGGTGTATAAATAAATCATAAATCAAACAGATATATTGGTACTGTGTATTTGCTCAGAAAAATCTTCATTTAATACATATATATTTAAAATGTCATTTAATATAGCCAGCTTGCAAAGATATGGTACACATTGTGCTAGTTATTTGTACAAAAGCACATAGCAAACTATGCATCATGAAAAACGCCCCTTTTCTTGACCAAGAATTATAATCTCATAATGTAATATCGTACAGTCTGATCATAAATTGCTCTTAATATAAGAAACCCATATAAAATGAAAGTTAATTCTTCTTCCCCCGCCCCCCATATTTTGTAAAAAATTTCAGGTACTGAATGCTGATTATCAGTGCAACAAAGTCTGAAAATCAATATGCACAAGATATGTAGTATTGCAGCATTAAATTCATATGGAATAAAAAGGCATGAAGGAGTTAGGCATATACTATGGTTCACATACATACGATTGAATTGGATGAGCCTTTTCTTTTCACAATAAGATCAACAGTATCCTTATGATCTTTATTGACTGTTTCTTAGTATGATTTGATTGCTTATTGTACCATATGACTATCATTAAGTGTTGTACCTGATGATTCTTGACTCTTGACAAATGTATCTTTTCTTTTATGTACACTGAGAGCATGTGCACCAAAGACAAATTCCTTGTGTGTCCATTCACACCTGGCCAATAAAGAATTCTATTCTATTCTATTCTATTCTATTCTATTCTATTCTATTCTATTCTATTCTATTCTATTCTATTCTATTCTATTCTAACTGTACGTGACAAATGAACTGAATGCATCATAGACAGAACTGGTAAGATAAATTCTATTCAAGTAAACTTTAGAAATCAGCTTGCTTCTCTTTGTCTAACAAATCATGCATGAATGTCAACTCTGACTGATAAAAGGAACCAGATTTTTGCGGGTGTGCTCCTATCAGATGGTAGACATCTAATAGTTCAGCCAAAAGCTGGCTGCAGATTGGATCTAGTCAAACAGAAAGCCTTATATGACTTTGGCTTTCTTTAAGGAAAGAAGAAAAAGTTAATACCATAATCAGGCTGAGGCTGGACTGTCTTGATTCTCAGATATTCCCGGAAGAGAGTGACAGATGGGTCTTCTTTGGGATCCCTCTCCCCAAGCTTTTTAGAGTCTGGTAGCATGTTAGCCTTCTGGACTCCGGAGAGTAGAGTACTATATCAACTACAGGAAGAGAGGAACAGACAGAAAGTGAAGAACTGCACTTTTTCAACTGTGACTGGGTGAGAAGGAAGTTATCCTGGAAATAAGGAATGAAATTATGGTAGGGTTATGTTTCCCACTTCAAATTCCTGCACTGTACAGTATAAAGGTACCGTACTGTACCTTCAGCCAAAAAGCAACAGAGTATTAAAAATACCCGGAAGAGTCCCAGAGGATAGAATGAAACCTGCCTACCATCCTTGTCCTGTTGTTTCTTTTTATTTTTCTTATATGTATCCATTTCATGTATTCATAACTATGTTTATACTTATACCTGTCATCTTATAATCACTTGGCAAAATAAATAAAATAAACTGCCACCCTCCCCCGATATAGGATTGTCAGTCCTTAACTACTGCAGTCTAGGCAGAATTTCCACAGCTACAACTATACTCTGCAGAGCTGTGAGAGTTACACCCCATTCACGGAGGGTTCATCGGGGGCTGCAGGGGCGAAAGTCCGGCAGACTACAGTTACAAGCCCGCAAGGCAGCTTGAAACTGCCCGGCTCTGGCCCTTAGCGCCAGCCAAACACCCACCACCACCCACTTTCATTAGATTTTTCTCTCCCTGATACCGCAATCCAGCGCTCGCCTGCCTCCCTTGTAAGCTCCTGGCCCAGCGGCAACCAAGTAAACAAGTTCTTCGGCAGGGCACCTTGGAGGCAACGATGGGCTGGCCTTCCCCCTCGTTCCCCCAGGGAAAAGAGCCGACGGTGGGGCGAAGCGACAGGGAAGCTTTTCCCGGGTAGCAAAGGGCCCCCCCGAAGTGGTAGTCTCTCCCTCTACCCTCCCCACCCACCTCTTTGCTCGTTGCGGAAGCCGCCACCGCCTCCCTCAAGCCTTGCTCGCCGCGACTTGACTCCACATCGTCCTCGGCGGCGGTGGTAGCAAGTAGCGCCGGGGAGGGCTGAGCGCAGAGCAGACCAATCTCCAAGGCGCGCGCCGGCCCGCCCGCTGGCGCCCAACCCGACGCCCGCCCTGCCTTGCTCCGGCCCAAGGCGGCGGGGACAAACCGGCGCTGCGAGATTTCGCTTGGAGCGCTTAGGTTCCGCATGGCGTGCCCGGACGTGGTATTTGTCTTCTGCAAGCAGGGAAGCAGAAAGCTGAGAAAGTAGCTGGGTAGGTAGGGCAGGCAGGGACTTCGTGAAGTACTGTCAGGCCTTTGGCAGAGGGAATGGGTGGCCTGAAATCTACCCAAACAGGTAGTCCTAAACTTATGGGCCACGGCTGTGCCCAAAATTTAGGTTGTTGTGACAAATTTGCTGAGTTTTGCCTCATTTTTTCTTATATGTATCCATGTATTCATCACTATGTTTGCACTTATACCTATTATCTTGTAAGCAATTGACAAATCAAATCAAATAAATAAATTTTACCACTCTTAATCTGGTTTCCCCTTTGACTTGACTTGATCAGGTTAGCAAAAAGTGATCACGTGACTCTGAGACCCTGCAACTGTCATAAATGTGAATCAGTTCTCAAGCATCCAAATGGAAATCACACGACCATGGGGATGCTGCCAAGGTTGTAAGTATGAAACATGGGCCGTAAGTCACTTTTTTCAATGTTGTTGTAACTTCGAACGGTCACTAAGAGAACTGTTGTAAGTCGAGGACTACTGTATTTGGGGTTACTCAGGACAATGGGCGATGGCCCTTCAGGAAAAATATAATTTGGTTGCCCTCCATAGCAGGCCCAGTCTTAAACTAATTGTGGTGACTAATTATGAGTCACCTCGATATAAAAAAAGATGTTGAGATTCTAGAGTGCAGAGAAGAGCAACAAAGATGATCTGGGGACTGAAGGCTAAAACATGAAGAACGATTGTAGGAATTGGGTATGTCTAGTTTAATGAAGGACAAGGGGAGACTTGATAGCAGTGTTCCAATATCTCAGGGGCTGCCACAAAGAAGAGGGAGTCAATCCAGTCTGAAGGCAGGACAAGAAGCAATGGGTGGAAACTAATCAAGGAGAGAACCAACCTAGAACAAAGAAAAAAAAATCCCTATAGTTTGAACAATGAATTAGTGGAACAACTTGCCTCCAGAAGTTGTGAATGCTCCAACACTGGAAGTTTTCAAGAGATTAGATAAGCAATTTTCTGAAATAGTGTAGCGTTTCCTGAGAAGGGGGTTGGCCTAGAAGACCTCTAAGATCCCTTCCAACTGTTATTTTGTTATTGTGAATTGAGGTCCTCCAAGGTTATAGACATTTCCTCCCCAGTCAGAAACCACTTGTTTTCATTTTCAGCAGCACAAACCAGCCAAGTATATTTTAATTCAC